>NC_139989.1:2335705-2489424 GCF_964263955.1 Coregonus lavaretus | reverse complement strand
CGAACGATCTGCTTGCGTGTTGATACACTGGTGGTTTGTTGTGGCCGAGTATTGGCGCTAAACCGTGTTGTTGGAGTCCGGCATGCTAGCTGGCTGTGGCGTCTTATGACTAAGTGCCCGGACGATTTTCACGGAATAATACTGCACCTAGTTAGCTAGCTGAATAAACTAAGTTAGTCTATTCCTAGAAAACATTGAACCGCTGTAGTTTACAACAATTATAGTTTCTGAGGTGGAAGTTGGGAGAGTTATATTTGGGAGTTGTGGTGAGGGAGGCCCCGCTCTCTCCTTTCCCTGATGTTTAGTTCATTTCATTCCGATCTCCTCTGCATTATTGTAGCCATCTGCTGCAGCCTGTCAACTATGCCTCTGCCTATCCCTGTTCTCTCCTCTCCGCACAGGCTACACAAACGCCTCACACCGCGTGGCTGCTGCCTCTCTAACCTGGTGGTCCCTGCACGCACCACCCACGTGGAGTTCCAGGTCTCAGGCAGCCTCTGCAACTGCCGTTCTGCTGCCAACAAGGCAGAGTTCATCTCAGCCTATGCTACCCTCCAGTCCCTCGACTTCTTGGCGCTGACGGAAACATGGATTACCACTGAAAACACTGCTACTCCTACTGCTCTCTCCTCGTCTGACCATGTGTTCTCGCATACCCCGAGAGCATCTGGTCAGCGGGGTGGTGGCACAGGAATCCTCATCTCTCCCAAGTGGACATTCTCTATTTTTCCCCTGACCCATCTGTCTATCTCCTCATTTGAATTCCATGCTGTCACAGTCACTAGCCCATTTAAGCTTAACATCCTTGTCATTTATCGCCCTCCAGGTTCCCTTGGAGAGTTCATCAATGAGCTTGACGCCTTGATAAGTTCCTTTCCTGAGGATGGCTCACCCCTCACAGTTCTGGGGGACTTCAACCTCCCTACGTCTACCTTTGACTCATTTCTCTCTGCCTCCTTCTTTCCACTCCTCTCCTCTTTTGACCTCACCCTCTCACCGTCCCCCCCTACTCACAAGGCAGGCAATACGCTTGACCTCATCTTTACTAGATGCTGTTCTTCTACTAATCTCACTGCAACTCCCCTCCATGTCTCCGACCACTACTTTGTATCCTTTTCTCTCTCGCTCTCCTCCAACACTACTCACTCTGCCCCTACTCAGATGGTAATGCGCCATCGCAACCTTCGCTCTCTCTCTCCCGCTACTCTCTCCTCTTCCATCCTATCATCTCTTCCCTCTGCTCAATCCTTCTCCCTCCGATCTCCTGATTCTGCCTCCTCAACCCTCCTCTCCTCCCTTTCTGCATCCTTTGACTCTCTATGTCCCCTATCCTCCTGGCCGGCTCGGTCCTCCCCTCCTGCTCCGTGGCTTGACGACTCATTGCGAGCTCACAGAACAGGGCTCCAGGCAGCCGAGCGGAAATGGAGGAAAACTAGACTCCCTGTCATCTTTTTCACTCCCTCCTCTCTACATTTTCTTCCTCTGTTTCCGCTGCTAAAGTCACTTTCTACCACTCTAAATTCCAAGCATATGCCTCTAACCCTAGGAAGCTCTTTGCCACCTCTCCTCCCTGCTGAATCCTCCTCCCCCTCTCTCTCCAGATAAAATCTTACGACTTGTGACGGCCTGCCGCCCAACAACCTGCCCGCTTGACCCTATCCCCTCCTCTCTTCTCCAGACCATCTCCGGTGACCTTCTCCCTTACCTCACCTCGCTGATCAACTCATCTTTGACCGCTGGCTATGTCCCTTCCGTCTTCAAGAGAGCGAGAGTTGCACCCCTTCTCAAAAAACCAACACTCGATCCCTCTGATGTCAACAACTACAGACCAGTATCCCTTCTTTCTTTTCTCTCCAAAACTATTGAGAGTGCCGTCTTTAGCCAACTCTCTTGCTATCTCTCTCAGAATGACCTTCTTGATCCAAACCAGTCAGGTTTCAAGACTGGTCATTCAACTGAGACTGCTCTTCTCTGTGTCACGGAGGCTCTCCGCACTGCTAAAGCTAACTCTCTCTCCTCTGCTCTTGTCCTTCTAGACCTGTCTGCTGCCTTTGAGACTGTGAACCATCAGATCCTCCTCTCCACCCTCTCCGAGCTGGGCATCTCCGGCGCGGCTCACTCTTGGATTGTGTCCTACCTGACCGGTCGCTCCTACCAAGTGGCGTGGCGAGAAGCTGTCTCCGCACCACGTGCTCTCACCACTGGTGTCCCCCAGGGCTCAGTTCTAGGCCCTCTCCTATTCTCGCTATACACCAAGTCACTTGGCTCTGTCATATCCTCACATGGCCTCTCCTATCATTGCTACGCTGACGACACACAACTAATCTTCTCCTTTCCCCCTTCTGATAACCAGGTGGCGAATCGCATCTCTGCATGTCTGGCAGACATATCAGTATGGATGACGGATCACCACCTCAAGCTGAACCTTGGCAAGACGGAGCTGCTCTTCCTCCCGGGGAAGGACTGCCCGTTCCATGATCTTGCCATCACGGTTGACAACTCTGTTGTGTCCTCCTCCCAGAGTGCGAAGAGCCTTGGCGTGACCCTGGACAACACCCTGTCGTTCTCCGCTAACATCAAGGCGGTGACCCGATCCTGTAGGTTCATGCTCTACAACATTCGGAGAGTACGACCCTGCCTTACACAGGAAGCGGCACAGGTCCTAATCCAGGCACTTGTCATCTCCCGTCTGGATTACTGCAACTCGCTGTTGGCTGGGCTCCCTGCCTGTGCCATTAAACCCCTACAACTCATCCAGAATGCCGCAGCCCGTCTGGTGTTCAACCTTCCCAAGTTCTCTCACGTCACCCCACGCCTCCGCACACTCCACTTGCTTCAAGTTGAAGCTCGCATCTGCTACAAGACCATGGTGCTTGCCTACGGAGCTGTGAGGGGAACGGCACCTCCGTACCTTCAGGCTCTGATCAGTCCCTACACCCAAACGAGGGCATTGCGTTCATCCACCTCTGGCCTGCTGGCTCCCCTACCTCTGCGGAAGCATAGTTCCCGCTCAGCCCAGTCAAAACTGTTCGCTGCTCTGGCACCCCAATGGTGGAACAAGCTCCCTCACGACGCCAGGACAGCGGAGTCACTCACCACCTTCCGGAGACATTTGAAACCCCACCTCTTTAAGGAATACCTGGGAAAGGATAAAGTAATCCTTCTACCCCCCCTTACCCCAACCCAAAAACAAAAACAAAAAAACATTGTAAAGTGGTGATCCCACTGGCTATAAGGTGAATGCACCTATTTGTAAGTCGCTCTGGATAAGAGCGTCTGCTAAATGACGTAAATGTAATGTAAATGTAATAAAACCTATCCAATGACAACCTTCCTACTGTTGTGGAAAATTGTCCTTATCCTCAGTAAAAAATTAAGTACTTCCAGAGTTTATGTAGAATCAAAATATACTTTATTACACAAGCAATAGAGCCGATCTGATCTGCAGAGCAACAAACTCTCCAGCCCTCAGCTCTCGGTTTATATACAGTTTCATTCTTGCTCATAGTCCACGCCCTTTTTAGCTTAATCCCTCCCAGTTTAGTTCCTCCACCATTGTTTCCAATCTTAACATCTTGACCGTCCCGCCCACTTCCTTACTCTTTAATAGTGGCGCAATCTGGCTCCTCCTCCTTCTATTCATTCAGTTTTAGGAAACAATAGTGGCGCAACCAAACCTTATTATGTACAAAATAACAGAGCCATTTCCTGGCATTTCCTTTCTGCTTTAACTCTTTAATTGTCCATTTCCTCCATAGGCGTAATCAAATAAGTCATTTCCTGTCTCTGTTTAAAGGCCTCTTCCTTTTGCACCACACTTAGCTTGTTATCTTTTCTATCCTTATGTGAAACATTTCCAATACTACCTCTTTAAAATCTATCCAATGACAGCCTTTCTACCTCTTTAAAACCTTATCCAATAACAGCCTTTCTACCTCTTTAAAACCTTATCCAATAACAGCCTTTCTACCTCTTTAAAAATGACTTCATCCTGTATTCCTCTCTCACATCAGTAGTACAGCAAGGGTCTTCAGTGACCTGTTCAACCTCTCCCTGTCTGAGTCTGTAATACCTTCATGTTTCAAGCAGACCACCATAGTCCCTGCTTAAATCACTATCACCCCATAGCACTCACATTTATAGCCATTAAATGCTTAGATTTTTCTACTTCATATTCATAATCTCTAGCACCACCCCAACTAATGGCGCGTTTCTATGTTTTGTGGAAAACGATATGAAGATAAGTGTTTCCAATGACATCCTCAACCAATTAGGAGGCAATTAGTAGGCAACACCTCCTCATAATTGGTTAAAATCACGAGGAAACACTTCCTCCATCTTGTTTCACTACAGGACATTTTCACATCTGTTGATGTTGGTGCTGGAGAGGATGAACAGGAAGTTTCCCTTTCCCTCTCTGCATTGTTGGAAACGGACCCGTAACTAAGCATTTCACTGTTATTCTACACCTGTTATTTGCGAAGCATGTGACAAATACAATTTGATTTGATTTGATTTAAAGTGGCAATCAGCAGTTGAAACAATAACAAAGCATCTCCCTGCCCGTTTCGGTAAAAAGCTGAGGGATGGTAATGTAACCACTGTCAAATTCATAGACAGAGCTATGTATGAAAGGACTGACCATTCATGATATAAAAATGATCGTTTTGACCATGTTTTGAGGCTTATATAGTGTTTGTTTAGATTTACTATATTTACAAATATTGGAGTAAAACTAGTTTTATTTTGGGTTCTGATTGGGTACGATAGTTGAACTAAGCTGATGAGGCATGTAGAAGTTATATTCTTCAAGAAACAATGGCTACATATTATCAATTTATAAGTCCAAAAATGGATATAGCAACTATTGATTGCCCTTTTAACTGAACGTAAAAACATTTAACTGTATGTCGTTTTGAGCATGGGCTCATTTGACCAGTTTTAAGAAATTGACACTACAATAATGACATTATATGTAACAATGCGACCCACCTGGACCCCTGCTGCGAGCCACAGTCTGGGAACCTTTACAGTATGTATAGTAGATAACAGTCATGTCATCTATATCAGTAGTATGTAATCTATATCAGTAGTATGTAATGTAATCTATATCAGTAGTATGTCATCTATATCAGTAGTATGTCATCTATATCAGTAGTATGTCATCTATATCAGTAGTATGTAATGTAATCTATATCAGTAGTATGTAATCTATATCAGTAGTATGTAATGTAATCTATATCAGTAGTATGTAATGTAATCTATATCAGTAGTATGTAATGTCATCTATATCAGTAGTATGTCATCTATATCAGTAGTATGTCATCTATATCAGTAGTATGTCATCTATATCAGTAGTATGTAATGTAATCTATATCAGTAGTATGTAATCTATATCAGTAGTATGTAATGTAATCTATATCAGTAGTATGTAATCTATATCAGTAGTATGTAATGTAATCTATATCAGTAATATGTAATGTAATCTATATTAGTAATATGTAATCTATATCAGTAGTATGTAATCTATATCAGTAGTATGTAATCTATATCAGTAGTATGTAATGTAATCTATATCGGTAATATGTAATCTATATCAGTAGTATGTAATCTATATCAGTAGTATGTAATGTATATCAGTAGTATGTAATTTATATCAGTAGTATGTAATGTATATCAGTAGTATGTAATCTATATCAGTAGTATGTAATGTAATCTATATTAGTAATATGTAAACTATATCAGTAGTATGTAATGTATGTCAGTAGTATGTAATCTATATCAGTAGTATGTAATGTAATCTAAATCAGTAATATGTAATCTATATCAGTAGTATGTAATCTATATCAGTAGTATGTAATGTAATATATATCAGTACTATGTAATGTAATCTATATCAGTAATATGTCATCTATATCAGTAGTATGTAATCTATATCAGTAGTATGTCATGTATATCAGTAGTATGTAATGTAATCTATATCAGTAGTATGTAATGTAATCTATATCAGTAGTATGTAATGTAATCTATATCAGTAATATGTCATATGTATCAGTAGTATGTAATCTATATCAGTAGTATGTAATGTAATCTATATTAGTAATATGTAAACTATATCAGTAGTATGTAATGTATGTCAGTAGTATGTAATCTATATCAGTAGTATGTAATGTAATCAATATCAGTAATATGTAATCTATATCAGTAGAATGTAATCTATATCAGTAGTATGTAATGTATATCAGTAGTATGTAATCTATATCAGTAGTATGTAATGTATATCAGTAGTATGTAATGTATATCAGTAGTATGTAATGTGATCTATATCAGTAATATGTAATGTAATCTATATTAGTAATATGTAATCTATATCAGTAGTATGTAATCTATATCAGTAGTATGTAATATATATCAGTAGTATGTAATGTAATCTATATCAGTAATATGTAATCTATATCAGTAATATGTCATCTATATCAGTAGTATGTAATCTATATCAGTAGTATGTAATCTATATCAGTAGTATGTCATCTATATCAGTAATATGTCATCTATATCAGTAGTATGTAATCTATATCAGTAGTATGTCATGTATATCAGTAGTATGTAATGTAATATATATCAGTAGTATGTAATGTAATCTATATCAGTAATATGTAATATATATCAGTAGTATGTAATGTATATCAGTAGTATGTAATCTATATCAGTAGTATGTAATGTATATCAGTAGTATGTAATCTATATCAGTAGTATGTAATCTATATCAGTAGTATGTAATGTAATCTATATCAGTAATATGTAATCTATATCAGTAATATGTCATCTATATCAGTAGTATGTAATCTATATCAGTAGTATGTCATGTCTATCAGTAGTATGTAATGTAATATATATCAGTAGTATGTAATGTAATCTATATCAGTAATATGTAATATATATCAGTAGTATGTAATGTATATCAGTAGTATGTAATGTATATCAGTAGTATGTATGTAATGTATATCAGTAGTATGTAATCTATATCAGTAGTATGTAATCTATATCAGTAGTATGTAATCTATATCAGTAGTAAGTAATCTATATCAGTAATATGTAATGTAATCTATATTAGTAGTATGTAATCTATATCAGTAGTATGTAATCTATATCGGTAGTATGTAATGTAATCTATATCAGTAATATGTAATCTATATCAGTAGTATGTAATCTATATCACTAGTATGTAATATATATCAGTACTATGTAATGTAATCTATATCAGTAATATGTCATCTATATCAGTAGTATGTCATGTATATCAGTAGTATGTCATGTAATCTATATCAGTAATATGTAATCTATATCAGTAGTATGTAATCTATATCACTAGTATGTAATATATATCAGTACTATGTAATGTAATCTATATCAATAGTATGTAATCTATATCAGTAATATGTAATGTAATCTATATCAGTAATATGTAATCTATATCAGTAGTATGTAATCTATATCAGTAGTATGTAAAGTAATCTATATCAGTAGTATGTCATGTAATGTATATCAGTAGTATGTAATATATATCAGTAGTATGTAATGTATATCAGTAGTATGTAATCTATATCAGTTGTATGTAATGTATATCAGTAGTATGTAATGTATATCTGTAGTATGTAATCTATATCAGTAGTATGTAATCTATATCAGTAATATGTAATCTATATCAGTAGTATGTAATCTATATCAGTTGTATGTAATGTATATCAGTAGTATGTAATGTATATCTGTAGTATGTAATCTATATCAGTAGTATGTCATCTATATCAGTAATATGTAATCTATATCAGTAGTATGTAATCTATATCAGTTGTATGTAATGTATATCAGTAGAATGTAATCTATAATCAGTAGTATGTAATATATATCAGTAGTATGTAATGTATATCAGTAGTATGTAATATATATCAGTAGTATGTAATGTATATCAGTAGTATGTAATATATATCAGTAGTATGTAATGTAATCATGTAATCTAACAACAGTTTGTTCTGAAGTGTCTCTCCTATATTTGAGAAGATCAGGATGTTTGTTTAGTCGGTTCTGACTTGGTGTACAGGGAGAACACTGTAAGAACGGCCCATGTTCTGAATTGACTACGTCCGTCTTAGATCGCTCATTAATGTCTTAATCGAAATTACGGATTGCCTCTTATCCGCTCGTCGTTCCCTTATGCCCCACACTCCTTCACCCGGCTGACCAGATGGAGATGTTAACCATTTGGCCTACAGCATATGGATATGGCTACATTGAAATGTTTCTTACAGAAGACATTTGATATGCATAAGCATGGTAGGAAGGACACAACAGTTCACCTGACACAAGACTGAATCCAAAGGTATGGTTCGGTTCAGCACCTTCTTAGAGATCTGATAGGTATGGCTCGGTTCGACACCTTCTTAGAGATCTGATAGGTATGGCTCGGTTCGACACCTTCTTAGAGATCTGATAGGTATGGCTCGGTTCGACACCTTCTTAGAGATCTGATAGGTATGGCTCGGTTCGACACCTTCTTAGAGATCTGATAGGTATGGCTCGGTTCGACACCTTCTTAGAGATCTGATAGGTATGGCTCGGTTCGACACCTTCTTAGAGATCTGATAGGTATGGCTCGGTTCGACACCTTCTTAGAGATCTGATAGGTATGGCTCAGTTCGACACCTTCTTAGAGATCTGATAGGTATGGCTCGGTTCGACACCTTCTTAGAGATCTGATAGGTATGGCTCGGTTCGACACCTTCTTAGAGATCTGATAGGTATGGCTCGGTTCAACACCTTCTTAGAGATCTGATAGGTATGGCTCGGTTCGACACCTTCTTAGAGATCTGATAGGTATGGCTCGGTTCGACACCTTCTTAGAGATCTGATAGGTATGGCTCGGTTCGACACCTTCTTAGAGATCTGATAGGTATGGTTCAGTTCAGCACCTTTTCAGAGAGCCGATTGAACATAAACATTACTCAAAAAGTTGGAAATCGCAAATTCAACAATGAGTGGTTTGGAAGGAATCAGTGTCTAACTGCAAGCGTTGCAAAGCAATCACTAGCCTGCTATTCAGTGGAGTGGGTGTGTGGTCCAAGTCTGGGTCTAAGGTCCTCTTTTCCAAGCTTAAAAGGATAAACATTCAACATTGGCCATGATGTCAATCCAGCATGACTTCTGCCGCGTTCAAAACAACTGGAAACTCAGAACTGGGAAAACTCAGACTTCAGTTTGTTCAAGACAACTGGGAACTCCGAAGAAAACGAGCTCCGACTGGGAAAGTACGTTTTGAACAGTCATCCAACTCGGAATTGCAAGTCGGGAACTAGGGCCTCTTTCTAGAGCTCCGACCTGACGATCACTGATGTCATCATGATCCGACATTGTTTTTTTCCCGAGTTGATATCGGAAGAGCTTTCATTGTCTGCTTATATGCCCCCTTTATTTATCCTACGGTTCTGACTTGGTGTACAGGGAGAACACTGTAAGAACGGCCCATGTTCTGAATTGACTACGTCCGTCCTAGCTCGCTCATTAATGTCTTAATCGAAATTACGGATTGCCTCTTATCCGCTCGTCGTTCCCTTATGCCATAGTTTGTACATCTCAATTGTCAGTAGAAACCACATTTGTTTAAGCAAGTCAGCCATATCAACTATGTTATTTTAAAAGGCAGTAAATGAGGCCGAATGAACTGTTTCGCTGCCAGACAAGGCTCCGCTGATAGCCAGGTGTAGCTGTGGTAAGGTGTTGGGAATCTGCTGTTGGGAATCTGCTGTTGGGACAGCTTTATGTAGGCCCTAACAGTTTGTGGGCACCGTTTGTCACCGTTATAGTGCAATTTGTTTTGGTTTGCCCCACCAAGATTGACATGCTAAAATCGCCACTGCATGGCGCGAGAAAAAACTAACTTTAACTCGATTCTGAACCGAACCATAAACCTACCGGCTCTCTAAGTTGGGTAAACGATACTTTCCTCTGGATAATTAGTCAAAAATGTTGAGCGGCTGAAGGACAAACAGCACCGCCAACCGGGAGAGTCAGGGTCCGTTCGTAAATTCACTCTGGAGTGCCAATTTAGCGCTCAGAGTGTGCTCTGGGCGTTCGCAAATTCAGAGCGTTATCAGATTGTCCATTCGTAAATTCAGAGAGTTTCGCTTTCGGAGCGCACACTGGACGCTCTGACCAAGGAGTAGGGTTGATCCGAGCGTCTGCGAGAGTTCTATCCAATATCAAAATGGCAGTGTCCGTAACGGCAAGATGTGATGGATGTGGCTATATTGACACACTTTAAGTTATAATTCAACATATTGCCAAATGTAATGGCAAAACAAACCAAGGAGGTAATTGAGTTATTTAGCGTATGTATGTGTTCATGAAGATTGAAGGTGCATGTCATATATTACGTTCACTTACTAGGTAAGCTAATGTTAGCTAGCTAGCTAATTTAGCTAAGGACGTTAGCTAGCCAAGTTTCTCAATCCTCTTAATTGATCTAGGGGTTGTTATCTTCAACCTAGTAATTAATCAGCCGACAGCAGCCTTATATTGTTGTATTTCTGTTTATTTTGTAGAGTCAGGATCACTGCAGGAGCCAACCAGTCAGGGAGCCAGTCAGTCAGGGAGCCAGTCAGTCAGGGAGCCAGTAAGGAAACCTCAGCAGTCAGTCAGGGAGCCAGTCAGTCAGGGAGCCAGTAAGGAAACCTCAGCAGTCAGTCAGGGAGCCAGTCAGTCAGGGAGCCAGTCAGTCAGGGAGCCAGTAAGGAAACCTCAGCAGTCAGTCAGGGAGCCAGTCAGTCAGGGAGCCAGTCAGTCAGGGAGCCAGTCAGTCAGGGAGCCAGTAAGGAAACCTCAGCAGTCAGTCAGGGAGCCAGTCAGTCAGGGAGCCAGTCAGTCAGGGAGCCAGTCAGTCAGGGGTAGCAGTGTTCACCCTACGAAGGCGAAGGACCTCTCTATTGTCTATACCTTGCAGAGTGAGTTGTTGAAGCTTTTTGAACTCCTGATAGGTGGCCGTTGTCTTTGAAGGGAACCAGCAGCCATGGTTGTAGAGGGTATGCTGGATCCCCCGGGATGTGGGTGTCGTTGGGCACCATAGACTGCGGGTTGGCGGTAATCATCTGGTGCAGGTCTGAGTTCCGGTTCACCCTTGCATCATGCACTGAGCCTGGATAGGCACTAAGTACACTGATGAAAAGCATAGAAGGTGCTTAGAATGGAACGACTTTCGGTTGACATTCAGTAATAGTCAAAAGTTTGGAGACACCTACTCATTCAAGGGTTTTTCTGTATTCATACTATGTTTTACATTGTAGAATAATAGTGAAGACATCAAAACTATGAAATACCACATATGGAATCATGTAGTAACCAAAAAAGTGTTAAACAAATCAAAATATATCTTATATTTGAGATTCTTCAAATAGCCACCCTTTGCCTTGATGACAGCTTTGCACATGTTTGGCATTCTCTCAACCAGCTTCACCTGGAATGCTTTTCCAACAGTCTTGAAGGAGTTCCCATATATGCTGAGCACTTGTTGGCTGCTTTTCCTTCACTCTGCCATCCGACTCATCTCAAACCATCTCAATTGGGTTGAGGTCGGGGGATTGTGGATGCCAGGTCATCTGATGCAGCACTCCATCACTCTCCTTCTTGGTAAAATAGCCCTTACACAGCCTGGAAAAACAAATGATGTTGAAAAACTGATAGACCCACTAAGCCCAAACCAGATGGGATGGCGTATCGCTGCAGAATGCTATGGTAGCCATGCTGGTTAAGTGTGCCTTGAATTCTAAATAAATCACAGACAGTGTCACTAGCAAAGCACCCCCACACCATAACACCTCCTCCTCCATTCTTCACGGTGGGAACCACACATGCAGAGATCATCCGTTCACCCACACCCCGTCTCACAAAAACACGGCGGTTGGAACCATAAATCGCCAATTTGGACTCCAGACCAAAGGACATATTTCCACTGGTCTAATGCCCATTGCTCGTGTTTCTTGGCCCAAGCAAGTTTCTTCTTATTATTGGTGTCCTTTAGTAGTGGTTTCTTTGCAGCAATTCGACCATGAAGGCCTGATTCACACAGTCTCTTCTGAACACTTGATGTTGAGATGTGTCTGTTACTTGAACTCTGTGAAGCATTTATTTGGGCTGCAATTTCTGAGGCTGGTAACTCTAATGAATTTATCCTCTGCAACAGAGGTAACTCTGGGTTTTCCATTCCTGTGGCGGTCCTCATGAGAGCCAGTTTCATCATAGCGCTTGATGGTTTTTGTGACTGCACTTGAAGAAACGTTCAAAGTTCTTGACATTTTCCGGATTGACTGACCTTCATGTCTTAAAGTAATGATGGACTGTCATTTCTCTTTGCTTATTTGAGCTGTTCTTGCCATAATATGGATTTGGTCTTTTACCAAATAGGGCTATCTTCTGTATACCCCCCCTACCTTTTCACAATACAACTGATTGTCTCAAACGCATAAAGAAGGAAATAAATTCCACAAATTCACTTTTAAGAAGGCACACCTGTTGATTGAAATGCATTCCAGGTGACGACCAAATGAAGCTGGTTGAGAGAATTCCAAGAGTGTGCAAAGCTGTCATCATGGCAAAGGGTGGCTATTTGAAGATTCTCAAATATAAAATATATTTTGATTTGTTTAACACTTTTTTGGTTACTACATGATTCCATATGTGTTATTTCATAGTTTTGATGTCTTCACTATTATTCTACAATGTAGAAAATAGTAAAAATAAAGAAAAACCCTTGAATGAGTATGTGTGTCCAAACTTTGACTGGTACTGTATGTCTAGGGGTATTCTTGGGAGGCCTTGATGGGAATGTGTGTTCCGTCAATGGCTCCGATCACCCCAGGGCACTTAGCTGCCTTTACAAAGCCACTGATGACCTCTTGTGCTCTGGCCCGTTGGCCAGACGATGACTCGTGCAGAGAGATGAGATACTGCTTCGATCACCCTCTGGAAGCAGGCCTCGACCGTAGATTCAGAGACATCGAACCTGTCGCCGATTCCCCTGCACAAAGGAATATAATTTATATGATGATATTATATACATTATGATATAACTGTTATATTAACATTATAACACTACTCTGAACCTAAATTCACTCTTTGCCAACTAGGCCTATCAGTCATGATTCGAGATCAAATCCCAAATGATGCTGCAGTTCGTCATTACCACCACAGGGTGTCAGCGCTACCATGTGCCTTTTAATACAGTGCTTTATGACAGTTGAAAGGTCATGTCAATAAAACCGATTGACCTTTTAGCAGGATGGATTTCTGGTGAGTTTTATTGCAGATCGCTTGCCGTTTATTTTATGATATATTTTGAAATGTGCGAGTAGCAGTCTGTGGCCCTGTTTACCTGTTGTCTGAGAATTATGACAACTTATTACAGTGTTTGAAGTAGCTAGGTCTATAGTTGTATGTTGTTGGTCTGTGTATGGACTACTGTAGCTAGCTGTGATGGAGTTGGCTAGTTATGACGTTGCTTATCATTGGTGCGGTGTGTCTTGTTTTGTATGCTTTGTACAAAATAATAAAATGCAGGACGACAGGATATTTATAAACGTAGCTCTTTATTAACTAGCTATAACTGGCATGTCCATGTGTCTCTGGCCATGATCATCTTTAGAATGACCTCACCACCTGGGTGGTCTTAGCCAATCATAGCACAGTATGATATGACAGTAGAATGCATCCAATTACAATTCAGTATGCTGACACATATGAATATTACACGGTGCTGTAGATTTGGACATAATTTTGTCAAGTTCTGTACCTGATCACATCCATGATCATGTTTAGTTTATAATGGCACGACAATATTCACCTGAATGACTCCTGATTTCCTAGTGACCACAGAACAATCATGAGCTAGAATGGATGGCCGACCGACTGGCTGATCGGTTATTTGGGTAGCTGTTTCCTCGGAGGGCGCTCCTTTTCATTCTGAAGTCGTTATCACTGGTACAATTATTTCGGCATAGTCCGGAATCCGTGTGTGCGTAAACTGCGGATTGGGTGTTAACATATTCAGTTTTTCCAAGTCAATGTTGGCAGTGTCATACTCCTAAAAAAACAACACATGGAAGACATTGTACTGTAGCAAGCTAGCTATCTGTCTAGAATAGCCTGCTATGTTACTAGCTAAGTAAATTCCGTTATACTAATCTAGCTATTGGCTTTCCAGTTGACAATCAGCTGATTGCACTTGCTAACGTTAGCTAGCTAGCTAACATTAGTTAGTTAGCTTAATGTTACTGTAGCTAAAAACGAGGTTAGTGACACGCCAGATGCATGTTGCAAGGCCAATGTGTTGATCTTACATTGTCTTCATCACTGTCAACCAGAGTCTCAAAAATAGATAAAATAACATTTTTTACTACCCAAAAGAGAGCAGTTGTCACGCTCTGGCTCCGGGACTTTGTATTTTGAGCCAGGGTGTGTTCGTTTTGGTTGTGTTTTGTTTGGTTGGTTTGTCATTGGTTGTGTTTGGTCAAATGACTCCCAATCGGAGGTAACGAGTGTCAGCTGTCGGCTCGTTATCTCTGATTGGGAGCCATATTTAAACAGTGTGTTTTCACCTTGTGTTTGTGGGTTTTTGTTCTATGTTCAGTCGTTGTCACTGAGGACTTCATGATCGTGTTTTGTTTTGTATTCTCGTGTATTTCATTAAAGTCAATATGTTCGCTACCAACGCTGCGCTTTGGTCCTACTTCATAGACGGTCGTGATAGAAAAACCCACCACAACGAGACCAAGCAGCGTTTCCAGGAGTTGGATGACGAGTGGTGGAGACAGAAGAGCGAAGGTTGGGAGAGGACTATAGAGGCCTGGTCCACGGGGAGGAGAGAACCCCAGAAATTTTTTAGGGGGGGGCTCACGACATCGGGGCAGCAGGAGGCCGCTATGGAGCGGTCCAGCGGGGTCGCAGAGGAGGCCGCCAGGTTACGGGGGCCACTGGTAGAAGAGGGGATGGAAGGCGTAGAGGCACGGCGAGAGGTACTGGCGGGTGTTGCCAGTCCGGTCCGGCCCGTTCTAGATCCCGGTGTAGAGCCAGTGGTGTGTGTCCCCAGTACGGTCCGGTCTATTCCTGCTCCCCACTCCAAACCTACGGTGTGCGTCGACAGCCCAGCCCGGCCCGTTCCTGCGCTCCGCACCGAGTCTGTGGTGCGCGTCGCCAGCCCAGCCCGGCCTGTTCCTGCTCCTCGCACTAAGCCTACGGTGTGCGTCGCCAGCCTAGCCCGGCCTGTTCCTGCTCCTCGCACCAAGCCTACGGTGTGCGTCGCCAGCCCAGCCCGGCCTGTTCCTGTTCCACGCGCAAAGCCTACGGTGTGCGTCGCCAGCCCAGCCCGGCCTGTTCCTGTTCCACGCGCAAAGCCTACGGTGTGCGTCGCCAGGCCGACCCGGCCTGTTCCTGCCACTCGCACCAAACCTACGTTGCGAGTCGTCAGCCTGGTTCAGCCCGTTCCTGCTACTCGCACCAAACCAGGGATGCGAGTCGTCAGCCTGGTCCAGCCCGTTCCTGCTACTCGCACCAAGCCAAGGGTGCGAGTCGTCAGCCGGGTTCAGCTCGTCCCTGCTACTCGCACCAAGCCAAGGGTGCGAGCCGTCAGCCTGATCCAGCCCATTCCTGCTACTCGCACCAAGCCAGGGATGCGAGTCGTCAGCTTGGTGAGGCCCGTTCCGGCTCCACGCATCAAGCCTAGGGTGCGTATCGTCAGCCAGGTCCGGTCCGTTCCTGCCTCACGCGCCAAGCCAGGGGTGCGCGTCGTCAGTCCAGATCCTACCAGCTGGGTCAGATCGGACCGGGGGCGCTACGGGGGGATTGAAGAAGGGTGGGGGTCAAGCCCGGAACCGGAGCCGCCTCCGAGGAGTAATGCCCACCCAGCCCTCCCCTGTTTTGGGGTTTTGAGGCGCGGCCTTTAGGGGGGGGGTACTGCGCCTTTAGGGGGGGGGTACTGTCACGCTCTGGCTCCGGGACTTTGTATTTTGAGCCAGGGTGTGTTCGTTTTGGTTGTGTTTTGTTTGGTTGGTTTGTCATTGGTTGTGTTTGGTCAAATGACTCCCAATCGGAGGTAACGAGTGTCAGCTGTCGGCTCGTTATCTCTGATTGGGAGCCATATTTAAACAGTGTGTTTTCACCTTGTGTTTGTGGGTTTTTGTTCTATGTTCAGTCGTTGTCACTGAGGACTTCATGATCGTGTTTTGTTTTGTATTCTCGTGTATTTCATTAAAGTCAATATGTTCGCTACCAACGCTGCGCTTTGGTCCTACTTCATAGACGGTTGTGACAGCAGTCACGCCATCTCTGTTTTCAGCCATTTTTATTTGTGAACCGTTTTATCGGTCGTAAATTCGTCATTATCAAGCGCTCCAACCAGAGCGTCCAGAGTGAATTTACGAACGCACCCGAAGTTTAAATGTCTCTTTTTTAAACATTCTGGCTTGTAAGCAACATTTACACGATTTTGCAGGCATTCGTTTTAGGCTGTATATCACAATGAATTGTGTATTACAGCCTGATTAATCAGACTAGTCTTTTCGGACACTTCTGGCGAGCTAGCAAGCTGACATGGTATCCAGTACCACTAGTCCCCCAGATACTATTGAGGTTTAAGTTGTACCCACAGCCGACTACATCATTTTGTTTTTTACTAAAGGTGATTTTGAATCAAATGTGTTGTTTTAGCAGAGGAACTAGCAATCTGTCTCCACCTCTCACGGAAACTACTGTGTACTCTGTCGTAGCCGGCCGCGACCGGGAGACCCATGGGGCGGCGCACAATTGGCCCAGCGTCGTCCAGGGTAGGGGAGGGAATGGCCGGCAGGGATGTAGCTCAGTTGGTAGAGCATGGCGTTAGCAACGCCAGGGTTGTGGGTTCGATAAAAGAATGTATGTGCTAACTGTAAGTCGCTCTGGATAAGAGCGTCTGCTAAATGACTCAAATGTAAATGTAAATGTCTTTATCTCTTGTCTGCAGATCATGAGGCTGTCAGCACTGGAGACCCACGTGAGGAATATCCGGAAGACAGCAGGAGAGAAGCCCCTGTTCTATGGAGCCCTGTTCCTGTGGCTCATGGGCCGCGTTGACAAGGCCAAAGACTACATTGACAAGATACTGAAGATATCCAAGTCCTCAAAAGAGGTCCATAGCAATACACGACACCAGTATTATTCAGCAATCATTTAGGCTCATTTGAAGCTCTATAGCAGGGGTGTCAAACGTACGGCCCGCGGGCCGGATCAGGCCCGCAAACTGGTTTAATCCGGCCCGCGAGATGATTTTGAAGAAGAAAAAAATATATATATATTTTTTATTTTAATTCAATAAAATAAACTGCTGTTCCAATTGCGTCCACTGGATGGCGCAATAGCAATTGTGTTAAGCAAGTAAACTGTTTATACCGGGGCAGAGCAAGTAGGTCAAGCACGTGCAGCCAATGAGCTACTTTGTTTTGCCCGCGATATTTATTACGGCTTCTACTTTTAACATTATGTGCTTTGGCACCCTCATTGCCCCAATATGTCTCTGTCAAAAAAGAGAAAAGTGGACACAGAGTGCAGAGTGTTCCAAGAAAAATGGTCATCCTATTTAATCACGGAATTGAATGGGAAAGCTGTATGTTTGGTGTGTTCAGAGCATGTTGCAGTACTGAAAGAATATAACCTTCGTCGCCACTATGTGAGTCTTCATGCCGACAAATATGACAACTTTCAAGGACAGCGGAGATGAGAGAAGGTGAATGAACTGTTGGCGGGTCTGAAGAAACAGCAGTCTGTGTTTACTCACAGCCGAGACATCAGTGACGCTGCAGTGAAAGCTAGCTACCTCATTGCTAATGAAATCGCAGTGGCTTCAAAACCATTTAGTGAAGGTGAATTTGTAAAAACATGCATGATGAAGGCAGCGGTGATTGTGTGCCCTGAAAAGCGGCAGGCTTTTGCAAATATCAGCCTGACAAGAAACACAGTTGCAGACAGGATTTCCGATCTTTCAGTGGATTTGGACAGCCAGTTGAAGAAAAAGTAAAGTCATTTATTGCGTTTTCGGTTGCAATTGATGAAAGCACGGACATTACAGATGTTGCACAACTGGCCATTTTTTCATCCGCGGAGTTGATGACACATTGACCGTCACCGAGGAGTTCGTGGAGTTGGTGCCGATGACAGATACAATGACAGCAGCTGATATTTTTACCGCACTCGTCGGCGCGCTGGACAGGGTCGGAGTGGACTGGTCCCGCGCTGTCAGCCTGGCTACAGATGGTGCGCCCTCAATGATCGGGAAAAAAGCAGGCGTTGTGACAAAGTTCAGAGAGAAAGTGCAATCTGCAAATGGAGGACGTGATTTTTTTACTTTTCACTGTATTTTGCACCAGGAGGCTTTGTGTTGCAAGTCATTAAAGATGGATAACGTCATGAAGGTAGTCATCCAAACTGTTAATTTCATCCGATCCAGAAGCCTGAATCACCGTCAGTTTGACAGCCTTCTCAGAGAGAAAGACCACATCTATGGCCTGCCATACCACACTGAGGTAAGATGGTTAAGCCGAGGTGCTGTGCTGAGGCATTTCTTTGATTTACGAGAAGAAATTGAACAGTTCATGGAAGAAAAGGGCAAACCAGTGTTAGAATTTCATTCCGCAGAATGGATGCCGGACCTTGCATTAATGGTGGATGTTACAGAGCACCTGAATAACTTGAACAAACAGCTGCAAGGGCGCAACAAAGTTGCCACGCAGTATTATGACAGCATACGTTCTTTCAAGTTGAAGCTGTCATTGTGGGAGACGCAACTTGCCGGTGGTGATGCAGCTCACTTCCCCTGTCTGAAAAATGTGTGCGCGACCCAACATGTGGCAGACATGAAGCGGTTCAAAGATAAAATAACGGGACTGTTACGGGAGTTTGAGCAACGCTTTCAGATTTATGTATATGTTTTTATGTTGATGTGCTATTGTTTTTAATTGTTTTTATTTTATTTGTATATTTAACCTATTCTTGACTCTGTGGTTCTTGCACTTGTTTGGGGAACAGGATTTCATTATTTTTATCTACATTTCTGCCTGAGAAATGACACCCTGATATAGTTCTGTGATCTGTGAAACAGTTCTGTTAATCACTGAGGCATTGTGTGTTTGTGTGTTCTTTTTCTTTAGAATTTTCAAATAAACTTGACGTGTTTTATGATTAATAGTGATGTTGTGCTTGTACTATTTTGGACACACTGTCCTCAGGCTCCAGCTTTATGTTGTATGTTGATCGTATTAAAACAAAGAAAACAATCTGAAGTTGTTGTTTTTAAGTTATATATACCATGATTTTTCCGGTCCGGCCCACTTGGGAATAGATTTTCCTCCATGTGGCCCCTGAGCTAAAACGAGTTTGACACCCCTGCTCTATAGTATGATTTCAAACATAGCACATGAACATTCAGGTTTACCAAGTGCATGACAAATCTATGAATGATATTTTCTGTAGTTCCAAAGTAATACCTTGCTTGGTCAGAAGACACTGTGGTGAACTCTAGTTGTTCCTCTCTTCCCCAGGGCTCTATCCTGAAGGGCTCAGAGGATGAGTTTCAGAGGAACAACGCTATCCACTACCTGGATGGAGGAGTGCAGGACTCCAGGGATGTGTTCGGCCTGATGGGAAAGGTACCACAGCGCTCTGCAGCAGCTCTCCCTTTGGTTCACTGATTATAAACTATTCTTATAAAAAAGTATTTGTATGACAGGCAACAGCTGCGATGGTTGGCTATAGGCACAGCAGTGGAAGGAAAAGTAACCTAACATTTGTTGATCAATGAATTTGGCCTGATGATTACTATTCCTTGTTTCAATCTCAGGCCAAGTACTTTATGAACAAGCAGAACTTCACTGGATCCCTGGAGGTGGTGAATCAGATAGTGACCTCCCTCTCTGACTTCCTCCCTGGTCTGATGCTGAAGATGAAGCTGTTCCTGGCCCTACAGGACTGGGATCAGGCCCTGGATACAGCTGCTAGGTAACTAGAACCATAACCCCTAACCCTACAGGACTGGGATCAGGCCCTGGATACAGCTGCTAGGTAACTAGAACCATAACCCCTAACCCTACAGGACTGGGATCAGGCCCTGGATACAGCTGCTAGGTAACTAGAACCATAACCCCTAACCCTACAGGACTGGGATCAGGCCCTGGATACAGCTGCTAGGTAACTAGAACCATGACCCCTAACCCTACAGGACTGGGATCAGGCCCTGGATACAGCTGCTAGGTAACTAGAACCATAACCCCTAACCCTACAGGACTGGCTAGCTGTTGTTATGCGTAGTTATAGTTACACTATATTGGTATAAGTCAACCGTGAACCACTTTTCTTAGTGATGAATACATCACTGTTATGTATTTTATTCAGGATTTTACAACAAGATGGGCGGAATCTGAAAGCTATCCAAGTTCTAGCCATCCATACCATTGTGGAGGACGGGGATCTGGTCAAGGTGAGTTCAGAAGATGGGAACATGAATGAGGCTACATGCAGCAGTACAGTAGCATCGTGTAAACAGACTGATGAGTGCTGTCGCCAAACAGATTGGAAGCTGGCCAGACTTCCTGGTGGTTGGACCAGACTACTAATACAGTAGATTCATATGGTCATCAAGGCATAAAATTAACTTGTTGGTCCAGCAGCCACTGTGGCAGGTAGATTAAAAAATATACCAGCCACTCAGATTTTTTAGCAGTCAAATAATTTTTCTTCCGCTAAAATTGCACCAACAAAAAACACACTAAAAACAGATGAGCATGCCTTGTAATGTTTCTAAAACAATAAATGTATTACTAGTAAGAAGTCATGTGGTATATTGTTTAATAACTAATGTTGTGACCTGAGTCTTTTTAACCAAAATCTCACAGATTAGATAAATGTTCTCCTGCCCCTTTAAGGGCAGAAGGTTACCGTGGTAGTGTGATCGAGTCCAGTGTTGCCAACTTAGCAACTTTGTCGCTATATTTAGTGAGTTTTCAGACCCCTCTAGCGACACATTTTAAAAAAATTGACTAGCGACAAATCTAGCGACTTTTTCTGCTGTTATTGGAGACTTTTGGAGACTCTGACGTGAAAGCACGTATCGTTCTTACTCTTCTCAACGAGCAGTCCTCGCGCAGCAGTCCCTCCCAGCTGCAGTCAGAGCAGGAGATGTTCACCCCTCCGCGTCCAGACTGCAAATGAATCGCGCATGCGGGAAGCCGCCGCTGGCTGATCCCGCCCTGGCTTACATTCAGGGCAGGATGTAAATGTTCAACATAAAAATAATTGACAGAAGAAAGTTCATTTGTAGTTCTAAACATATTTAGGGTGTTTTTTACTCACTTTCTGTCTCTCCTACAGCGTTGTTCCTCTCTCCTACAGCGTTGTTCCTCTCTCCTACAGCATTGTTCCTCTCTCCTACAGCGTTGTTCCTCTCTCCTACAGCGTTGTTCCTCTCTCCTACAGCGTTGTTCCTCTCTCCTACAGCGTTGTTCCTCTCTCCTACAGCATTGTTCCTCTCTCCTACAGCGTTGTTCCTCTCTCCTACAGCATTGTTCCTCTCTCCTACAGCGTTGTTCCTCTCTCCTACAGCGTTGTTCCTCTCTCCTACAGCGTTGTTCCTCTCTCCTACAGCGTTATTCCTCGCCCCTCCTACAGCGTTATTCCTCCTCTCTCCTACAGCGTTATTCCTCCTCTCTCCTACAGCGTTTCCTCCTCTCTCCTACAGCGTTATTCCTCCTCTCTCCTACAGCGTTATTCCTCCTCTGTCCTACAGCGTTATTCCTCCCCTCTCCTACAGCATTATTCCTCCTCTCTCCTACAGCGTTATTCCTCCTCTCTCCTACAGCGTTATTCCTTCTCTCTCCTACAGCGTTATTCCTCCTCTCTCCTACAGCGTTATTCCTCCTCTGTCCTACAGCGTTATTCCTCCCCTCTCCTACAGCGTTATTCCTCCTCTCTCCTACAGCGTTATTCCTCCTCTCTCCTACAGCGTTATTCCTTCTCTCTCCTACAGCGTTATTCCTCCTCTCTCCTACAGCGTTATTCCTTCTCTCTCCTACAGCGTTATTCCTCCTCTCTCCTACAGCGTTGTTCCTCCTCACTACTACAGCGTTATCCCTCCTCTCTCCTACAGCGTTATTCCTCCTCCCTCCTACAGCGTTATTCCTCCTCGCTCCTACAGCGTTATTCCTCCTCTCTCCTACAGCGTTGTTCCTCTCTCCTACAGCGTTATTCCTCCTCTCTCCTACAGCGTTATTCCTCCTCCCTCCTACAGCGTTATTCCTCCTCTCTCCTACAGCGTTATTCCTCCTCTCTCCTACAGCGTTATTCCTCCTCTGTCCTACAGCGTTATTCCTCCTCTCTCCTACAGCGTTATTCCTCCTCTCTCCTACAGCGTTGTTCCTCCTCCCTCCTACAGCGTTATTCTCCCTTCTCCTACAGCGTTATTCCTCCTCTGTCCTACAGCGTTGTTCCTCTCTCCTACAGCGTTATTCCTCCTCTCTCCTACAGCGATGTTCCTCTCTCCTACAGCGTTATTCCTCCTCTCTCCTACAGTGTTATTCCTCCTCTCTCCTACAGCGTTGTTCCTCCTCTCTCCTACAGCATTATTCCTCCTCTCTCCTACAGCGTTGTTCCTCTCTCCTACAGCGTTATTCCTCCCCTCTTCTACAGCGTTATTCCTCCACTCTCCTACAGCGTTATTCCTCCTCTCTCCTACAGCGTTATTCCTCCTCTCTCCTACAGCGTAATTCCTCCTCTCTCCTACAGCGTTATTCCTCCTCTCTTCTTCAGCGTCCGCCACAATCACATGCACATGGCCAATTATGCAAATTAGGTCATGACGTCATTTAGCGACTTTTTAGGACAGCCAATAGCTATTTTCTTTACTGAGGAGTTGGCACCACTGATCGAGTCATCTTCGTGCCTGTCAGATTGAGTCGGACTAGTAGAAGCGTTGTCTTCTCTTCCTTAGCAGTTGAAACTCAAACATTGAAAAACGACCTAGCTTGTGGAGAAAAAAAAAAAAAAGTAAATAGCCAAGAAACACGAGGTCAAAGTCTCAAGTAAATTAGACCAACTTTTATGCCTTTGCACAGCGCTTCTAAAAAGGAATCTTTCACTCAGCTTTTCACGTGCGCACAGAACCCAGCCAGGTAGAGTTGCAGCGCGAGGTGGGATAGTCTATAGGATTCGTCCTTTTTTGACTGCGATTTAATTTACCAGCTATGAAACAAAACAGCAGAAATACTTTGATTACAGCTACTGCAGCATTTGTTTTACAATAAATGTGATCTTACTTGACTTTTTATTCACAAATGCGAATGAAATGCTTGCACTGTGGAGCCCTGACCAACCGCCAACGTGGCTGGTGAAATATACATTTTATCCGCCAATGCTAAAATCTACCGGCATTTGGCAGGTGTTAATTTTAGGCCCTGATGGGCCTCATGTTATGTTTGCAGGCCAAGGAACACCTGCAGGCCCTGGTTAGTGCAGCAGAGGTCTCGGAGCCCTGCTCTCCCAGTCTCCACGTCAGTCTCACCCAGCCAGTGGCGGCTCCTGAAAAAATTCTCAGGGGGGGCAATTTTTCTGATGATTTAGGTGACCTACACACATTTTAAAAAAGATATGTCCAGCAACAACATGAAGACAGGGGCAGCATATAAGTCAATACCAGAAGCATTTATTGACTGATCTCAAAAGTGTTGGCTTACCAGGGTTGGTGGAGCCCTCAGTTTCATCTTTGCCTCGCAAAGCTAACTCAAACACTCCGCAAAACTTCACACACTGGATTAGCCGGCTGAGGATGTGGCGGTTCTTGCTAATGTCGTAGTAAATATATTTGTTATAGTGAATATGGAATATGATATGTTGAGTAAAATGTTGTGCTAAGATCTATTTAGGTCAGGAGCTGGTTATAAGTTCTGTTCCTATCCAATAACAATGGACAAAAGGGTCCTATCTTGTCAGCCTTGTCAGTTTCAGTTCTCCAGTAAACTTGTGATTATCAACACTAACCTCATCGTTGTGGCGGCGGACAGCTAGCCTGTATCCCTCATCCAGTTGAGTGGGAATGCTCACTCTCCCCAAAGCAGACAATCTCAAACAGCTATCCATGTGGGTCTTTGACAGCTCATGTTTCTTAATCTTTCCTGAAAGATGGTGCATGTCCGTTACACACCAGTCGCTGTCCAAGCGGTGCTGTCTGCCGTGCCGCCTTCAGGGTGAAAGAGTAAGCAGGGGGTAGCAGAAGACTGCATTAGCTACATCGCAGCCTGCTAGCCAGGTTTTTCGTTCGTACCAATTTTTGGAAAATCCTCGGGTGTAGGACTTCCCCCCTTTAGTAGAAACCTGTTGAATTATTAAATTTGGTCTGGGAGGTCCTAATTGTTTCGTTGCCAATTTATCTTCATTTGTTCGCCGACAAAAAGGAACTTCTTTCAAAGACACAATCGAGTTGCACTGAAGCCTAGCCATTTTGATAGAAGTAGTGAATTGATTGACGCTGCTACCCGCTCTTTTCTTAGTTACGTTCATGGTTATATGTTACGTATGACGAAAGCGCGTAAGTGCAAGCCCTCAGAAACCCATAGAGATTGTATTGAAAGCTCTGATATTTGAAAAAAATAGATTTTACATGGGAGTCTATGACAGACTTCTGGGCGATTTTCAACCTGACTGAAATCGCCCCAAAAGGGGGGGGGGGGCATTTGAAGCACGACTTTAGCCTGATTGGACATTTAGTGGCACTGTGGCAGATCAGACGTCTAGATTACAACACTGATAACTACTGTTGCCGTGATATAATTGATTAGAAAAAAAATCCCTTCCTTTTCCCGTTTGGCAGTGCGTCGCCCATATCGCCCTATTGAACACACCGCCCCTGCACCCAGCCCATCAGCAGACTGGTATGTATTGAGCTGAGTTTAGTGGGGCTGTATGCGTTGGACGTCACTAGACATTCAGAACTTCCGGGGCTTAGCCCTGAAGACCTGGGGCTGACTCCGGGGGGAAATTTGATCCCTGCGCTCTTGGCCTCGCAAACTAGCAGCGAACATTTTGCAGAAACAACGCTATGTTGCAATCTCACTGCGTTCTTCCATGCGCTATGCTCTCCTGACGCCAAATAATCAACGCTTAATGTAAATTAAATGGATTGTGGTCAGTAAACCCATGGAATATGGTGTTAATAACATTTATAAAAAAAATCTATTAGCAACTACAAATTACAAGTGCATAACAATATCGTAATTTTCCATGAAGAAAAATTGTTGGGAAAAGTATTTGTATCATTATTTTGTTGCAGTGTTTTCATAAACCATGTCCAATATTTGATTGACAAAAAAAAAAAAAAAAAAGCGTAATGTTGTTGGTCACGTTACTGCTAACTAATGAGAGCTAGAAATGCTGCGCGCTGTGCAGTTCCAAAACAATCCAAAGGGTGGCAGCATAGACCACTAATTAATGTTTTGCATGAAATCATTTTCTAGTTACTTACATTATAGCAGGATTGGGATTTTGGGCTGCCAGTTTTTAGATTATGTTGGAACTGCGTAAACTCGCATTAGCAGTAGTCTTTTATTATAACTAGAGGGGGTGGAGTGGGGGGGGGGGGGGGGGGGGCACTACATATGTACAAACGCAGGTGTAACAGTGTTGCTTCCGTCCCTCTCCTCGCCCCAACCTGGGCTTGAACCAGGGACCCTCTGCACACATCGACAACAGTCACCCTCGCTCCACAAAAGCACCGTTACCCGTCGCTCCACAAAAGCCGCGGCCCTTGCAGAGCAAGGGAAACAACTACTTCTAGGTCTCAGAGCGAGTGATGTCACCGATTTTGAAATGCTACTAGCGCGCACCGCTAACTAGCTAGCCATTTCACACCGGTTACACAGGCACCAAACATGCTTGAAAATCATGAATTTATAATATTGATTTTATAATATTTGTGGTAATAAAACACAGATTCCAAGGTCAATTTAGCTACAGGTCAATAATTCTACCTATTTAATTACACAAAAATAAATACTCCCCCTCCAACCCCCCCTGTAGTAACACACACGTACATACTAGCATACAATCCTTTCTCCAACTAAATATTCACAATGTTTGCGAGTTATATTACACAGTAGTAGGATGTTGGTCCATCCCATAAATATTAGAAATGAAACAAAATGAAACTGTAGGTGAAAACCGGTCTATGACTTCTCTTTCCAAAGCGTGTTAGTATGTACAGTGGGGAGAACAAGTATTTGATCCACTGCCGATTTTGCAGGTTTTCCTACTTACAAAGCATGTAGAGGTCTGTCATTTTTATCATAGGTACACTTCAACTGTGAGAGACGGAATCTAAAACAAAAATCCATAAAATCACATTGTATGATTTTTAAGTAATTAATTTGCATTTTATTGCATGACATAAGTATTTTAAGGCTTTGTGTGGTCTAACCTGTGTTTGGCTGGTGTGGGCTTGGTGTGGGCTAGCATGTATTTGGCTGGTGTGGGCTTGGTGTGGGATAACCCGTGTTTGGCTGGTGTGGGCTTGGTGTGGGATAACCTGTGTTTGGCTGGTGTGGGCTTGGTGTGGGCTAGACCGTGTTTGGCTGGTGTGGGCTTGGTGTGGTCTAACCTGTGTTTGGCTGGTGTGGGCTTGGTGTGGTCTAACCTGTGTTTGGCTGGTGTGGGCTTGGTGTGGTCTAACCTGTGTTTGGCTGGTGTGGGCTTGGTGTGGTCTAGCCTGTGTTTGGCTGGTGTGGGCTAGACCGTGTTTGGCTGGTGTGGGCTTGGTGTGGGCTAGACCGTGTTTGGCTGGTGTGGGCTTGGTGTGGGCTAGACCGTGTTTGGCTGGTGTGGGCTAGACCGTGTTTGGCTGGTGTGGGCTTGGTGTGGGCTAGACCGTGTTTGGCTGGTGTGGGATAACCCATGCCCACTTTTCCCAGCGAATACCCACATGGGGCCAATGGGGTCATGTCTGCTGGGACACTTGTCACAGGTGCTGCATTAGAAAGGATCATGTAGAACTAAAAAGTAGTTTGCTGAAACCAAAGAACCTTCAGGGTTGTTCTAGTCACCTGGGGGTCGGCCCAGCCCAGTCCCTTGGCCTCTGTCTCCATGGAACCAGTGGTTCTAGTCACCTGGGGGTCGGCCCAGCCCAGTCCCTTGGCCTCTGTCTCCATGGAACCAGTGGTTCTAGTCACCTGGGGGTCGGCCCAGCCCAGTCCCTTGGCCTCTGTCTCCATGGAACCAGTGGTTCTAGTCACCTGGGGGTCGGCCCAGCCCAGTCCCTTGGCCTCTGTCTCCATGGAACCAGTGGTTCTAGTCACCTGGGGGTCGGCCCAGCCCAGTCACTTGGCCTCTGTCTCCATGGAACCAGTGGTTCTAGTCACCTGGGGGTCGGCCCACCCCAGTCCCTTGGCCTCTGTCTCCATGGAACCAGTGGTTCTAGTCACCTGGGGGTCGGCCCAGCCCAGTCCCTTGGCCTCTGTCTCCATGGAACCAGTGGTTCTAGTCACCTGGGGGTCGGCCCAGCCCAGTCCCTTGGCCTCTGTCTCCATGGAACCAGTGGTTCTAGTCACCTGGGGGTCGGCCCAGCCCAGTCACTTGGCCTCTGTCTCCATGGAACCAGTGGTTCTAGTCACCTGGGGGTCGGCCCAGCCCAGTCCCTTGGCCTCTGTCTCCATGGAACCAGTGGTTCTAGTCACCTGGGGGTCGGCCCAGCCCAGTCCCTTGGCCTCTGTCTCCATGGAACCAGTGGTTCTAGTCACCTGGGGGTCGGCCCAGCCCAGTCCCTTGGCCTCTGTCTCCATGGAACCAGTGGTTCTAGTCACCTGGGGGTCGGCCCAGCCCAGTCCCTTGGCCTCTGTCTCCATGGAACCAGTGGTTCTAGTCACCTGGGGGTCGGCCCAGCCCAGTCCCTTGGCCTCTGTCTCCATGGAACCAGTGGTTCTAGTCACCTGGGGGTCGGCCCAGCCCAGTCCCTTGGCCTCTGTCTCCATGGAACCAGTGGTTCTAGTCACCTGGGGGTCGGCCCAGCCCAGTCCCTTGGCCTCTGTCTCCATGGAACCAGTGGTTCTAGTCACCTGGGGGTCGGCCCAGCCCAGTCCCTTGGAGCACAACGTTCTGGGTCTTTGTGTATCAGGGGTCTTTTTGTTGTAAACACATTACTTCTGGGAGGAGGATGGGGGCATGTTGATGTTGAGTATAGTCACATGTTGAAGTATATCGGTATGCATGTCAGCCTCCCAATACGACAAATGAAATCTACTGTACTGTCCCATTTGGGTATAGAATTATAACGTCTGTCTGTCTGCCTGTCTGCCTGCCTGTCTGCCTGTCTGTCTGTCTGTCTGTCTGTCTGTCTGTCTGTCTGTCTGTCTGCCTGTCTGCCTGCCTGTCTGTCTGTCTGCCTGTCTGTCTGTCTCTCTGTCTGTCTGTCTGTCTGTAGTGTGGAGGCAACCCAGAGATCCTTCAGCTGCTGACTCCATTTACAGAGCGGGCGTACTCTAGAACCCCTGGGAATGCTGATGTGGCCAATGAGATGGGCTACCTTCTGTCCCTACAGGACAAGACTAAGGAGGCCGCCAGGTGGTATTCCACTGCTCTCAACACTGACACCAGCAGTGTCCCAGCCCTGGCAGGTAGGTACTGTGGACTCTACACAGTAACATTATACACACCTCTCCCCCTCTACTGCTCTCTCTGACACCAGCAGTGTCCCAGCCCTGGCAGGTAGGTACTGTAGACTCTACACATTAACATTATACACACCTCTCCCCCTCTACTGCTCTCTCTGACACCAGCAGTGTCCCAGCCCTGGCAGGTAGGTACTGTGGACTCTACACAGTAACATTATACACACCTCTCCCCCTCTACTGCTCTCTCTGACACCAGCAGTGTCCCAGCCCTGGCAGGTAGGTACTGTGGACTCTACACAGTAACATTATACACACCTTTCCCCCTCCACTGCTCTCAACACTGACACCAGCAGTGTCCCAGCCCTGGCAGGTAGGTACTGTGGACTCTACACAGTAACATTATACACACCTTTCCCCCTCTACTGCTCTCTCTGACACCAGCAGTGTCCCAGCCCTGGCAGGTAGGTACTGTAGACTCTACACAGTAACATTATACACACCTCTCCCCCTCTACTGCTCTCTCTGACACCAGCAGTGTCCCAGCCCTGGCAGGTAGGTACTGTGGACTCTACACAGTAACATTATACACACCTCTCCCCCTCTACTGCTCTCTCTGACACCAGCAGTGTCCCAGCCCTGGCAGGTAGGTACTGTGGACTCTACACAGTAACATTATACACACATCTCCCCCTCTACTGCTCTCTCTGACACCAGCAGTGTCCCTGGCAGGTAGGTACTGTGGACTCTACACAGTAACATTATACACACCTCTCCCCCTCTACTGCTCTCTCTGACACCAGCAGTGTCCCAGCCCTGGCAGGTAGGTACTGTGGACTCTACACAGTAACATTATACACACCTTTCCCCCTCTACTGCTCTCTCTGACACCAGCAGTGTCCCAGCCCTGGCAGGTAGGTACTGTAGACTCTACACAGTAACATTATACACACCTCTCCCCCTCTACTGCTCTCTCTGACACCAGCAGTGTCCCAGCCCTGGCAGGTAGATACTGTGGACTCTACACAGTAACATTATACACACCTCTCCCCCTCTACTGCTCTCTCTGACACCAGCAGTGTCCCAGCCCTGGCAGGTAGGTACTGTGGACTCTACACAGTAACATTATACACACCTCTCCCCCTCTACTGCTCTCTCTGACACCAGCAGTGTCCCAGCCCTGGCAGGTAGGTACTGTGGACTCTACACAGTAACATTATACACACCTCTCCCCCTCTACTGCTCTCTCTGACACCAGCAGTGTCCCAGCCCTGGCAGGTAGGTACTGTGGACTCTACACAGTAACATTATACACTAGCGTCTACACAGTAATATTCATAGCCCTCCTCCTTTCCCAGTGTGTTGATGTGCTTCTTCCTTGCTTTTTTAACTGTGATAGCTCTGGTGAGTAATGCACTACATTACCAAAAGTATGTGGACACCTGCTCGTTGAACATCTCAATCCAAAATCATGGGCATTAAGATGGAGTTGGTCCCCCCTTTGCTGCTATAACAGCCTCCACTCTTCTGGGAAGGCTTTCCACTAGATGTTGGAACATTGCTGCGGGGACTTGCTTCCATTCAGCCACAAGAGCATTAGTGAGGTCGAGCACTGATTTTGGGCGATTAGGCCTGGCTCGCAGTCGGCGTTCCAATTCATCCCAAAGGTGTTCGATGGGGTTGAGGTCAGGGCTCTGTGCAGGCCAGTCAAGTTCTTCCACACCGATCTCGACAAACCATTTCTGTATGGACCTTGTTTTGTGCAAGGAGGCATTGTCATTCTGAAACAGGAAAGGGCCTTCCCCAAACTGATGCCGCAAAATTGGAAACACAGAATTGTCTAGAATGTCATTGTATGCTGTAGCGTTAAGATTTCCCTTCACTGGAACTAAGGGGCCTAGCCCGAACCATGAAAAACAGCCCCAGACCATTATTCCTCCTCCACCAAACTTTACAGTTGGCACTATGCATTGGGGCAGGTAGCGTTCTCCTGGCATCCGCCAAACCCAGATTCGTCCGTCGGACAACCAGATGGTGAAGCGTGATTCATCACTCAAGAGAGCGCGTCTCCTCTGCTCCAGAGTCCAATGGCGGCGAGCTTTACACCACTCCAGCCGACGCTTGGCCATGGAAACCCATTTCATGAAGCTCCCGACGAACAGTTATTGTGCTGAGTTGCTTCCAGAGGCAGTTTGGAACTCGGTAGTGAGTGTTGGAACCGAGGACAGACAATTTTTACTCACTACGTGCTTCAGCACTCGGCGGTCCCGTTCTGTGAGCTTGTGTGGCCTACCACTTCGCAGCTGAGCCGTTGTTGCTCCTAGACGTTTCCACTTCACAATAACAGCCCTTACAGTTGGCAGCTCTAGCAGGGCAGAAATTTGACGAACTGACTTATTGGAAAGGTGGCATCCTATGACGGTGCCACGTTGAAAGTCACTGAGCTCTTCAGGAAGTCCATTCTACTGCCAATGTTTGTCTATGGGGATTGCATGGCTGTGTGCTTGATTTTACACACCTGTCAGCAATGGGTGTGGCTGAAATAGCCGAATCCACTAATTTGAAGGGGTGTCCACATACCTTTGTATATAATAGTGTATTTCCTATGCTTTTAAGGCGATATCCTTGAACTTGCTGTATGTTGAGTGTTGTGGTGAGGTCACTGAGGTGTTTGCTTTTCCAGGACTGATCCGCTGCCAGCTGATGAACGGCCAGCTACAGGAAGCAGCCAATCAGCTGGAGTTCCTCAGAGAGATCCACCAGTCCATTGGCCAGTCAGCGGTATGACAAGCAGGATTCTACCTGAGTGACTAATCACATTACACTGATCTATCTCTGTGGTCACAAGGCCCCCTAAATTGAACGAGGTTGGGGGATTGAGAATTTGTTTGATTAGGAATGTTAACATTCGTAACCATTGACATGGTATGAAAAGTATAGTACAGCTAACTGTAACTTCCCCTTTGTTTACTGTAGGAGCTGGTCCTTCTACAGGCTCTCCTAGTCCATAAGAGAGGGGCAGGGCTGGCGGTGGTGTCACCCTTACTGAAGGAGGCCACCGACCTTCACTTCCTGGACCTGCGAGGGCGACCAATGGGACCAGACTACTTCCACAGGCTCCACCCCAACTTCATTTTCCAGGTGGTCAACCTCCACCTTTCCTTCTTCCAGGTAAACCCTTACACCCTTCAAATTCTCTGGACCTGGAAGCCAGTTCCACTGCTTTTTCATTGTTCCCCTCTAATCAGGGACTGATTTAGACCTGGGACACCAGGGGGGTGCATATAATGATCAGGTAGAACAGAAAACCAGCTGTAATCCGGAGGTAGCCTAGCAGTTAAGAGCATTGAGCCAGTAACCGAAAGGTTGCTGGTTTAAATCCCAGAGCCGACTAGCTGAAAAATCTGTCTGTGCCCTTGAGCAATGCACTTAACCCTAATTGCTCCTGTAAGTAGCTCTGTATACGAGCGTCTGCAAAATGACTACATAGACCTCGTAGAAAAAAAAAAATACTAGACAACATGGGTAATGAAGGATCAGGTAGAACAGAAAACCAAGTCCTCCATACTAATGTATTGACTCATGAGTCAGTATCTATTGACCAAGTCCTCCATACTAATGTATTGACTCATGAGTCAGTATCTACTGACCAAGTCCTCCATACTAATGTATTGACTCTTGAGTCAGTATCTACTGACCAAGTCCTCCATATGAATGTGTTGACTCATGAGTCAGTATCTATTGACCAAGTCCTCCATACTAATGTATTGACTAATGAGTCAGTATCTACTGACCAAGTCCTCCATACTAATGTATTGACTCATTATTTAGTATCTACTGACCAAGTCCTCCATATTAATGTGTTGACTCATGAGTCAGTATCTATTGACCAAGTCCTCCATATGAATGTATTGACTCATGAGTCAGTATCTACTGACCAAGTCCTCCATATTAATGTGTTGACTCATGAGTCAGTATCTATTGACCAAGTCCTCCATACTAATGTATTGACTCATGAGTCAGTATCTATTGACCAAGTCCTCCATACTAATGTATTGACTCATGAGTCAGTATCTACTGACCAAGTCCTCCATACTAATGTATTGACTCATGAGTCAGTATCTACTGACCAAGTCCTCCATATGAATGTGTTGACTCATGAGTCAGTATCTATTGACCAAGTCCTCCATACTAATGTATTGACTAATGAGTCAGTATCTACTGACCAAGTCCTCCATACTAATGTATTGACTCATTATTTAGTATCTACTGACCAAGTCCTCCATATTAATGTGTTGACTCATGAGTCAGTATCTATTGACCAAGTCCTCCATATGAATGTATTGACTCATGAGTCAGTATCTACTGACCAAGTCCTCCATATTAATGTGTTGACTCATGAGTCAGTATCTATTGACCAAGTCCTCCATATGAATGTATTGACTCATGAGTCAGTATCTATTGACCAAGTCCTCCATATGAATGTATTGACTCATGAGTCAGTATCTACTGACCAAGTCCTCCATATTAATGTGTTGACTCATGAGTCAGTATCTATTGACCAAGTCCTCCATATGAATGTATTGACTCATGAGTCAGTATCTATTGACCAAGTCCTCCATATGAATGTATTGACTCATGAGTCAGTATCTACTGACCAAGTCCTCCATAAGAATGTGTTGACTCATGAGTCAGTATCTATTGACCAAGTCCTCCATACTAATGTATTGACTAATGAGTCAGTATCTACTGACCAAGTCCTCCATACTAATGTATTGACTCATTATTTAGTATCTACTGACCAAGTCCTCCATATTAATGTATTGACTCATGAGTCAGTATCTATTGACCAAGTCCTCCATATTAATGTATTAACTCATGAGTCAGTATCTACTGACCAAGTCCTCCATATGAATGTATTGACTCATGAGTCAGTATCTACTGACCAAGTCCTCCATATTAATGTGTTGACTCATGAGTCAGTATCTATTGACCAAGTCCTCCATATGAATGTATTGACTCATGAGTCAGTATCTATTGACCAAGTCCTCCATATTAATGTATTGACTAATGAGTCAGTATCTACTGACCAAGTCCTCCATACTAATGTATTGACTCATGAGTCAGTATCTATTGACCAAGTCCTCCATACTAATGTATTGACACATGAGTCAGTATCTACTGACCAAGTCCTCCATACTAATGTATTGACTCATGAGTCAGTATCTACTGACCAAGTCCTCCATATGAATGTGTTGACTCATGAGTCAGTATCTATTGACCAAGTCCTCCATACTAATGTATTGACTAATGAGTCAGTATCTACTGACCAAGTCCTCCATACTAATGTATTGACTCATTATTTAGTATCTACTGACCAAGTCCTCCATATTAATGTGTTGACTCATGGGTCAGTATCTATTGACCAAGTCCTCCATATTAATGTATTGACTCATGAGTCAGTATCTATTGACCAAGTCCTCCATATGAATGTATTGACTAATGAGTCAGTATCTACTGACCAAGTCCTCCATATTAATGTGTTGACTCATGAGTCAGTATCTATTGACCAAGTCCTCCATATGAATGTATTGACTCATGAGTCAGTATCTATTGACCAAGTCCTCCATATGAATGTATTGACTCATGAGTCAGTATCTACTGACCAAGTCCTCCATAAGAATGTGTTGACTCATGAGTCAGTATCTATTGACCAAGTCCTCCATACTAATGTATTGACTAATGAGTCAGTATCTACTGACCAAGTCCTCCATACTAATGTATTGACTCATTATTTAGTATCTACTGACCAAGTCCTCCATATTAATGTATTGACTCATGAGTCAGTATCTATTGACCAAGTCCTCCATATGAATGTATTGACTCATGAGTCAGTATCTACTGACCAAGTCCTCCATATTAATGTGTTGACTCATGAGTCAGTATCTATTGACCAAGTCCTCCATATGAATGTATTGACTCATGAGTCAGTATCTACTGACCAAGTCCTCCATAAGAATGTGTTGACTCATGAGTCTGTATCTGTTGACCAAGTCCTCCATACTAATGTATTGACTCATGAGTCAGTATCTATTGACCAAGTCCTCCATATGAATGTATTGACTCATGAGTCAGTATCTACTGACCAAGTCCTCCATAAGAATGTGTTGACTCATGAGTCTGTATCTGTTGACCAAGTCCTCCATACTAATGTATTGACTCATGAGTCAGTATCTACTGACCAAGTCCTCCATATGAATGTATTGACTCATGAGTCAGTATCTATTGACCAAGTCCTCCATAATAATGTGTTGACTCATGGGTTAGCATCACTGAAAGCCACATAATCTACCCATTCTTGGTATATAGTGTTTACATGCAGGAGGGGAAGTCCTTTACCGTTTAGCAGTGTTTCTAACGACCCATGCCTCCACTCCCCTCCCTCCCTCCCAGGAGAAGCCCCTGACGGCAGGTCAGCCCGTTCCCTTTGGCCTGAGTAACTCTGGAATGGTCCTGCAGCCTGTGGTCAAGATGGCCCCCGGACTGCTGCTTGCAGCCTATCACATGGCCCATGTCTAGTTCCTGTCAGGTAGGAACCTATCACATGGCCCATGTCTAGTTCCAATGACATGGCCCATGTCTAGTTCCTGTCAGGTAGGATTCAATTAGCCTATCACATGGCCCATGTCTAGTTCCTGTCAGGTAGGATTCAATTAGCCTATCACATGGCCCATGTCTAGTTCCTGTCAGGTAGGAGCCAATCACATGGCCCATGTCTAGTTCCTGTCAGGTAGGATTCAATTAGCCTATCACATAGCCCATGTCTAGTTCCTGTCAGGTAGGATTCAATTAGCCTATCACATAGCCCATGTCTAGTTCCTGTCAGGTAGGATTCAATTAGCGTAGAACATAGCCCATGTCTAGTTCCTGTCAGGTAGGATTCAATTAGCCTAGCACATAGCCCATGTCTAGTTCCTGTCAGGTAGGATTCAATTAGCGTAGCACATAGCACATGTGAAATTCCTGTCAGGTAGGATTCAATTAGCCTAGCACATAGCCCATGTCTAGTTCCTGTCAGGTGAGACCAACATGATGGACAAGGGATAATGCAAACTGAATTATGACTCAAAAGTTAACATCATGAGCCGAGATGAATGATAACCAATATAATATACATATACATTAATTGGGGTTAAGGCCCTGCAACTGACTAGTTGCCTCCTGCTCCGATGAGCCTTTCTGGCTAGGACAAGGTTGACTTACTTTATGATATACAATACTCTCTTTAAACATCTATCTCGCTTGAATGAGCTCTCTGAGACTCTCAAGACCGTTCTTAAAAAGGTTTAGTTGAGTGAGTACAGGGGTACAATGATACCACATGCAGTAATCTATCTGGTTCCTGTCTCCTGTCAGGTGACAGCCAGTCAGCTCAGCAGTTCCTGGATTTCTGTCTGGAGAGAGACCCAACCATTGCTGAGGTCCACCTGTTGCAGGCCAGGATGCACCTCCATGATGGGGACTACAACCGCTGCTTTCAGTCCATGGAGACCGGAGTCAGCCACAACTTCCAGGTAAACTAGTGTAGAGACCAGACCAGAGTCAGCCACAACTTCCAGGTAAACTAGTGTAGAGACCAGACTGGAGTCAGCCACAACTTCCAGGTAAACTAGTGTAGAGACCAGACTGGAGTCACTCACAACTTCCAGGTAAACTAGTGTAGAGACCAGACTGGAGTCAGCCACAACTTCCAGGTAAACTTGTGTAGAGACCAGACTGGAGTCAGCCACAACTTCCAGGTAAACTAGTGTAGAGACCAGACTGGAGTCAGCCACAACTTCCAGGTAAACTAGTGTAGAGACCAGACTGGAGTCAGCCACAACTTCCAGGTAAACTAGTGTAGAGACCAGACTGGAGTCAGCCACAACTTCCAGGTAAACTAGTGTAGAGACCAGACCGGAGTCAGCCACAACTTCCAGGTAAACTAGTGTAGAGACCAGACTGGAGTCAGCCACAACTTCCAGGTAAACTAGTGTAGAGACCAGACTGGAGTCAGCCACAACTTCCAGGTAAACTAGTGTAGAGACCAGACTGGAGTCAGCCACAACTTCCAGGTAAACTAGTGTAGAGACCAGACTGGAGTCAGCCACAACTTCCAGGTAAACTAGTGTAGAGACCAGACCGGAGTCAGCCACAACTTCCAGGTAAACTAGTGTAGAGACCAGACCAGAGTCAGCCACAACTTCCAGGTAAACTAGTGTAGAGACCAGACTGGAGTCAGCCACAACTTCCAGGTAAACTAGTGTAGAGACCAGACTGGAGTCAGCCACAACTTCCAGGTAAACTAGTGTAGAGACCAGACTGGAGTCAGCCACAACTTCCAGGTAAACTAGTGTAGAGACCAGACCGGAGTCAGCCACAACTTCCAGGTAAACTAGTGTAGAGACCAGACCGGAGTCAGCCACAACTTCCAGGTAAACTAGTGTAGAGACCAGACCGGAGTCAGCCACAACTTCCAGGTAAACTAGTGTAGAGACCAGACCAGAGTCAGCCACAACTTCCAGGTAAACTAGTGTAGAGACCAGACTGGAGTCAGCCACAACTTCCAGGTAAACTAGTGTAGAGACCAGACTGGAGTCAGCCACAACTTCCAGGTAAACTAGTGTAGAGACCAGACTGGAGTCAGCCACAACTTCCAGGTAAACTAGTGTAGAGACCAGACTGGAGTCAGCCACAACTTCCAGGTAAACTAGTGTAGAGACCAGACTGGAGTCAGCCACAACTTCCAGGTAAACTAGTGTAGAGACCAGACTGGAGTCAGCCACAACTTCCAGGTAAACTAGTGTAGAGACTAGACTGGAGTCAGCCACAACTTCCAGGTAAACTAGTGTAGAGACCAGACTGGAGTCAGCCACAACTTCCAGGTAAACTAGTGTAGAGACCAGACTGGAGTCAGCCACAACTTCCAGGTTAGAGGCCAGACCGGAGTCAGCCACAACTTCCAGGTAAACTAGTGTAGAGACCAGACTGGAGTCAGCCACAACTTCCAGGTAAACTAGTGTAGAGACCAGACCAGAGTCAGCCACAACTTCCAGGTAAACTAGTGTAGAGACCAGACTGGAGTCAGCCACAACTTCCAGGTTAGAGGCCAGACTGGAGTCAGCCACAACTTCCAGGTAAACTAGTGTAGAGACCAGACTGGAGTCAGCCACAACTTCCAGGTAAACTAGTGTAGAGACCAGACTGGAGTCAGCCACAACTTCCAGGTTAGAGGCCAGACTGGAGTCAGCCACAACTTCCAGGTTAGAGACCAGACTGGAGTCAGCCACAACTTCCAGGTAAACTAGTGTAGAGACCAGACTGGAGTCAGCCACAACTTCCAGGTAAACTAGTGTAGAGACCAGACCGGAGTCAGCCACAACTTCCAGGTAAACTAGTGTAGAGACCAGACTGGAGTCAGCCACAACTTCCAGGTAAACTAGTGTAGAGACCAGACCAGAGTCAGCCACAACTTCCAGGTAAACTAGTGTAGAGACCAGACTGGAGTCAGCCACAACTTCCAGGTAAACTAGTGTAGAGACCAGACTGGCGTCAGCCACAACTTCCAGGTAAACTAGTGTAGAGACCAGACCGGAGTCAGCCACAACTTCCAGGTAAACTAGTGTAGAGACCAGACTGGAGTCAGCCACAACTTCCAGGTAAACTAGTGTAGAGACCAGACTGGAGTCAGCCACAACTTCCAGGTAAACTAGTGTAGAGACCAGACTGGAGTCAGCCACAACTTCCAGGTAAACTAGAGTAGAGACCAGACTGGAGTCACTCACAACTTCCAGGTAAACTAGTGTAGAGACCAGACTGGAGTCAGCCACAACTTCCAGGTAAACTAGTGTAGAGACTAGACTGGAGTCAGCCACAACTTCCAGGTAAACTAGTGTAGAGACCAGACTGGAGTCACTCACAACTTCCAGGTAAACTAGTGTAGAGACCAGACTGGAGTCAGCCACAACTTCCAGGTAAACTAGTGTAGAGACCAGACTGGAGTCAGCCACAACTTCCAGGTAAACTAGTGTAGAGACCAGACCAGAGTCAGCCACAACTTCCAGGTAAACTAGTGTAGAGACCATACTGGAGTCAGCCACAACTTCCAGGTAAACTAGTGTAGAGACCAGACTGGAGTCAGCCACAACTTCCAGGTAAACTAGTGTAGAGACCAGACTGGAGTCAGCCACAACTTCCAGGTAAACTAGTGTAGAGACCAGACCAGAGTCAGCCACAACTTCCAGGTAAACTAGTGTAGAGACCAGACCAGAGTCAGCCACAACTTCCAGGTAAACTAGTGTAGAGACCAGACTGGAGTCAGCCACAACTTCCAGGTTAGAGGCCAGACCGGAGTCAGCCACAACTTCCAGGTTAGAGGCCAGACCGGAGTCAGCCACAACTTCCAGGTAAACTAGTGTAGAGACCAGACTGGAGTCAGCCACAACTTCCAGGTAAACTAGTGTAGAGACCAGACCAGAGTCAGCCACAACTTCCAGGTAAACTAGTGTAGAGACCAGACCGGAGTCAGCCACAACTTCCAGGTAAACTAGTGTAGAGACCAGACTGGAGTCAGCCACAACTTCCAGGTAAACTAGTGTAGAGACCAGACTGGAGTCAGCCACAACTTCCAGGTAAACTAGTGTAGAGACCAGACCAGAGTCAGCCACAACTTCCAGGTAAACTAGTGTAGAGACCAGACTGGAGTCAGCCACAACTTCCAGGTAAACTAGTGTAGAGACCAGACTGGAGTCAGCCACAACTTCCAGGTAAACTAGTGTAGAGACCAGACTGGAGTCAGCCACAACTTCCAGGTAAACTAGTGTAGAGACCAGACTGGCGTCAGCCACAACTTCCAGGTAAACTAGTGTAGAGACCAGACCGGAGTCAGCCACAACTTCCAGGTAAACTAGTGTAGAGACCAGACTGGAGTCAGCCACAACTTCCAGGTAAACTAGTGTAGAGACCAGACTGGAGTCAGCCACAACTTCCAGGTAAACTAGTGTAGAGACCAGACTGGAGTCAGCCACAACTTCCAGGTAAACTAGAGTAGAGACCAGACTGGAGTCACTCACAACTTCCAGGTAAACTAGTGTAGAGACCAGACTGGAGTCAGCCACAACTTCCAGGTAAACTAGTGTAGAGACTAGACTGGAGTCAGCCACAACTTCCAGGTAAACTAGTGTAGAGACCAGACTGGAGTCACTCACAACTTCCAGGTAAACTAGTGTAGAGACCAGACTGGAGTCAGCCACAACTTCCAGGTAAACTAGTGTAGAGACCAGACTGGAGTCAGCCACAACTTCCAGGTAAACTAGTGTAGAGACCAGACCAGAGTCAGCCACAACTTCCAGGTAAACTAGTGTAGAGACCATACTGGAGTCAGCCACAACTTCCAGGTAAACTAGTGTAGAGACCAGACTGGAGTCAGCCACAACTTCCAGGTAAACTAGTGTAGAGACCAGACTGGAGTCAGCCACAACTTCCAGGTAAACTAGTGTAGAGACCAGACCAGAGTCAGCCACAACTTCCAGGTAAACTAGTGTAGAGACCAGACCAGAGTCAGCCACAACTTCCAGGTAAACTAGTGTAGAGACCAGACTGGAGTCAGCCACAACTTCCAGGTAAACTAGTGTAGAGACCAGACTGGAGTCAGCCACAACTTCCAGGTAAACTAGTGTAGAGACCAGACTGGAGTCAGCCACAACTTCCAGGTAAACTAGTGTAGAGACCAGACTGGAGTCAGCCACAACTTCCAGGTAAACTAGTGTAGAGACCAGACTGGAGTCAGCCACAACTTCCAGGTAAACTAGTGTAGAGACCAGACTGGAGTCACTCACAACTTCCAGGTAAACTAGTGTAGAGACCAGACCGGAGTCAGCCACAACTTCCAGGTAAACTAGAGTAGAGACCAGACTGGAGTCACTCACAACTTCCAGGTAAACTAGTGTAGAGACCAGACTGGAGTCAGCCACAACTTCCAGGTAAACTAGTGTAGAGACCAGACCGGAGTCAGCCACAACTTCCAGGTAAACTAGTGTAGAGACCAGACTGGAGTCACTCACAACTTCCAGGTAAACTAGTGTAGAGACCAGACCGGAGTCAGCCACAACTTCCAGGTAAACTAGTGTAGAGACCAGACTGGAGTCAGCCACAACTTCCAGGTAAACTAGTGTAGAGACCAGACTGGAGTCAGCCACAACTTCCAGGTAAACTAGAGTAGAGACCAGACTGGAGTCAGCCACAACTTCCAGGTAAACTAGTGTAGAGACCAGACTGGAGTCAGCCACAACTTCCAGGTAAACTAGTGTAGAGACCAGACTGGAGTCAGCCACAACTTCCAGGTAAACTAGTGTAGAGACCAGACCGGAGTCAGCCACAACTTCCAGGTAAACTAGAGTAGAGACCAGACTGGAGTCACTCACAACTTCCAGGTAAACTAGTGTAGAGACCAGACTGGAGTCAGCCACAACTTCCAGGTAAACTAGTGTAGAGACCAGACCGGAGTCAGCCACAACTTCCAGGTAAACTAGTGTAGAGACCAGACTGGAGTCACTCACAACTTCCAGGTAAACTAGTGTAGAGACCAGACTGGAGTCAGCCACAACTTCCAGGTAAACTAGTGTAGAGACCAGACCGGAGTCAGCCACAACTTCCAGGTAAACTAGTGTAGAGACCAGACTGGAGTCAGCCACAACTTCCAGGTAAACTAGTGTAGAGACCAGACTGGAGTCAGCCACAACTTCCAGGTAAACTAGTGTAGAGACCAGACCGGAGTCAGCCACAACTTCCAGGTAAACTAGTGTAGAGACCAGACTGGAGTCAGCCACAACTTCCAGGTAAACTAGTGTAGAGACCAGACCGGAGTCAGCCACAACTTCCAGGTAAACTAGTGTAGAGACCAGACTGGAGTCACTCACAACTTCCAGGTAAACTAGTGTAGAGACCAGACCGGAGTCAGCCACAACTTCCAGGTAAACTAGAGTAGAGACCAGACTGGAGTCACTCACAACTTCCAGGTAAACTAGTGTAGAGACCAGACTGGAGTCAGCCACAACTTCCAGGTAAACTAGTGTAGAGACCAGACCGGAGTCAGCCACAACTTCCAGGTAAACTAGTGTAGAGACCAGACTGGAGTCAGCCACAACTTCCAGGTAAACTAGTGTAGAGACTAGACTGGAGTCAGCCACAACTTCCAGGTAAACTAGTGTAGAGACCAGACTGGAGTCAGCCACAACTTCCAGGTAAACTAGTGTAGAGACCAGACTGGAGTCAGCCACAACTTCCAGGTAAACTAGTGTAGAGACCAGACCGGAGTCAGCCACAACTTCCAGGTAAACTAGTGTAGAGACTAGACTGGAGTCAGCCACAACTTCCAGGTAAACTAGTGTAGAGACCAGACTGGAGTCAGCCACAACTTCCAGGTAAACTAGTGTAGAGACCAGACCGTAGTCAGCCACAACTTCCAGGTAAACTAGTGTAGAGACCAGACTGGAGTCACTCACAACTTCCAGGTAAACTAGTGTAGAGACCAGACTGGAGTCAGCCACAACTTCCAGGTAAACTAGTGTAGAGACCAGACTGGAGTCAGCCACAACTTCCAGGTAAACTAGTGTAGAGACCAGACCGGAGTCAGCCACAACTTCCAGGTAAACTAGTGTAGAGACCAGACCGGAGTCAGCCACAACTTCCAGGTAAACTAGTGTAGAGACCAGACTGGAGTCAGCCACAACTTCCAGGTAAACTAGTGTAGAGACCAGACTGGAGTCAGCCACAACTTCCAGGTAAACTAGTGTAGAGACCAGACTGGAGTCAGCCACAACTTCCAGGTAAACTAGTGTAGAGACCAGACTGGAGTCAGCCACAACTTCCAGGTAAACTAGTGTAGAGACCAGACTGGAGTCAGCCACAACTTCCAGGTAAACTAGTGTAGAGACCAGACTGGAGTCAGCCACAACTTCCAGGTAAACTAGTGTAGAGACCAGACTGGAGTCAGCCACAACTTCCAGGTAAACTAGTGTAGAGACCAGACTGGAGTCAGCCACAACTTCCAGGTAAACTAGTGTAGAGACCAGACTGGAGTCAGCCACAACTTCCAGGTAAACTAGTGTAGAGACCAGACTGGAGTCAGCCACAACTTCCAGGTAAACTAGTGTAGAGACCAGACTGGAGTCAGCCACAACTTCCAGGTAAACTAGAGTAGAGACCAGACTGGAGTCACTCACAACTTCCAGGTAAACTAGTGTAGAGACCAGACTGGAGTCAGCCACAACTTCCAGGTAAACTAGTGTAGAGACTAGACTGGAGTCAGCCACAACTTCCAGGTAAACTAGTGTAGAGACCAGACTGGAGTCACTCACAACTTCCAGGTAAACTAGTGTAGAGACCAGACCGGAGTCAGCCACAACTTCCAGGTTAGAGGCCAGACCGGAGTCAGCCACAACTTCCAGGTAAACTAGTGTAGAGACCAGACTGGAGTCAGCCACAACTTCCAGGTAAACTAGTGTAGAGACCAGACTGGAGTCAGCCACAACTTCCAGGTAAACTAGTGTAGAGACCAGACTGGAGTCAGCCACAACTTCCAGGTAAACTAGTGTAGAGACCAGACTGGAGTCAGCCACAACTTCCAGGTAAACTAGTGTAGAGACCAGACTGGAGTCAGCCACAACTTCCAGGTAAACTAGTGTAGAGACCAGACTGGAGTCAGCCACAACTTCCAGGTAAACTAGTGTAGAGACCAGACTGGAGTCAGCCACAACTTCCAGGTAAACTAGTGTAGAGACCAGACCGGAGTCAGCCACAACTTCCAGGTAAACTAGTGTAGAGACCAGACTGGAGTCAGCCACAACTTCCAGGTAAACTAGTGTAGAGACCAGACTGGAGTCAGCCACAACTTCCAGGTAAACTAGTGTAGAGACCAGACTGGAGTCAGCCACAACTTCCAGGTAAACTAGTGTAGAGACCAGACTGGAGTCACTCACAACTTCCAGGTAAACTAGTGTAGAGACCAGACTGGAGTCAGCCACAACTTCCAGGTAAACTAGTGTAGAGACCAGACTGGAGTCAGCCACAACTTCCAGGTAAACTAGTGTAGAGACCAGACTGGAGTCAGCCACAACTTCCAGGTAAACTAGTGTAGAGACCAGACTGGAGTCAGCCACAACTTCCAGGTAAACTAGTGTAGAGACCAGACTGGAGTCAGCCACAACTTCCAGGTAAACTAGTGTAGAGACCAGACTGGAGTCAGCCACAACTTCCAGGTAAACTAGAGTAGAGACCAGACTGGAGTCAGCCACAACTTCCAGGTAAACTAGTGTAGAGACCAGACTGGAGTCAGCCACAACTTCCAGGTAAACTAGTGTAGAGACCAGACTGGAGTCAGCCACAACTTCCAGGTAAACTAGTGTAGAGACCAGACTGGAGTCAGCCACAACTTCCAGGTAAACTAGTGTAGAGACCAGACTGGAGTCAGCCACAACTTCCAGGTAAACTAGTGTAGAGACCAGACTGGAGTCAGCCACAACTTCCAGGTAAACTAGTGTAGAGACCAGACCGGAGTCAGCCACAACTTCCAGGTAAACTAGTGTAGAGACCAGACTGGAGTCAGCCACAACTTCCAGGTAAACTAGTGTAGAGACCAGACCAGAGTCAGCCACAACTTCCAGGTAAACTAGTGTAGAGACCAGACCAGAGTCAGCCACAACTTCCAGGTAAAATAGTGTAGAGACCAGACTGGAGTCAGCCACAACTTCCAGGTAAACTAGTGTAGAGACCAGACTGGAGTCAGCCACAACTTCCAGGTAAACTAGTGTAGAGACCAGACCAGAGTCAGCCACAACTTCCAGGTTAACGAGATGGGTACTTCCACTGTAGGGGGATTGATTGTGTTATGTAAAGGTGTACCTCCGAATTAAGTGCATCCAGCATCACCCCCCCCTCTCTCTCTTTCCTCCCTCCCTCCCTCTCCTCCCCCCTCCCCCCACCCAGGTGCTAGAGCTTCCCCAGTACCACTTGCTGAAGGCCCGTGCGCTGCGGGGAGTTGGGGAGCTGGAGGAGGCTATCCAGTCCATGAAGATGGTGATGATGATGATGCAAGGGGTGAGGAGAGCAGTGAATGGGAGAGTGGCCCACATCAGCAACAGTGAATGTGTGTCTGTGTTCCTGGAGCTGGCTGAGGCACTGAGACTACACGGAGAACCGGTACACTACATTTCTACTTTGATTGATGATTGATTGACTGATTGGTTGATTGATTGATTACTACTTTGCTTATGGTAGTCCGTCATGTCCGATGATGACTTCCTTCCTCTTCTACCTATATTGATTCCTTTTACTGCTATAGAGACCAACCCTCTAGCCACATGGTCTGCTACAGACAAGCATGTTCAGTTTCGGCTAGTTTGTGGAAGTGACCTCATGCTGTAACACTTCCTGTTACACTGTGACTCCCTCTTCTGATCCTCAAGCTCCTGCCCTTCACTAGCAGAGCGCCAGATAGACGGTGCCTGTATAGTGTATGTCTATAAAACCCCTTCCATCCCCCCTCTCCTGCCAGCATGAGTCGACCATGGTTCTGCAGGACGCTATGGTGGCGTTCGCTGGCACCCCAGAGGAGATCTGTGTGACCGTAGCTAACGTGGACCTGGCCTTGGCTAAAGATGACCTGGACACAGCCCTCAGCATTCTCAGAGGCATCACCCCAGACCAGGTTGTCAAGACACATTTCCGTTCTTTCTAAGTTAATGGACAATAAAGTACATCTTCCTTTTCTTCTTGTTCTCATCAGACACACTACACAGTGGCCAGGGAGAAGATGGCCCTCATATACCTGCAGAGACGCAAAGACAAGAAGCTGTATATGGCCTGCTATAGGGAGATCAGAGATGAACTACCCGGGCCTCAGTCCTCTATCCTGCTGGGGGACGCCTACATGAATATACAAGAGGTATAACTCCTGAGTGGCGCAGTGGTCTAAGGCACTGCATCGCAGTGCTAACTGTGCCACTAGAGATCCTGGTTCGAATCCAGGCTCTGTCGCAGCCGGCCGCGACCGGGAGACTCATGGGCGGCGCACAATTGGCCCAGCGTCGTCCAGGGTAGGGGAGGGAATGGCCGGCAGGGATGTAGCTCTGTTGATAGAGCATGGCGTTTGCAACGCCAGGGTTGTGGGTTCGATTCCCACGGGGGGCCAGTATAAAAAAAAAATGTATTCACTAACTGTAAGTCGCTCTGGATAAGAGCGTCTGCTAAATGACTAAAATGTAATGTAAATGTAATACCAAGAGATGGTCCTCTGTAACTCAGTTGGTAGAGCATGGAGCTTGGTCCTCTGTAACTCAGTTGGTAGAGCATGGAGCTTGGTCCTCTGTAGTCAGTTGGTAGAGCATGGAGCTTGGTCCTCTGTATCTCAGTTGGTAGAGCATGGAGCTTGGTCCTCTGTATCTCAGTTGGTAGAGCATGGAGCTTGGTCCTCTGTAGTCAGTTGGTAGAGCATGGAGCTTGGTCCTCTGTATCTCAGTTGGTAGAGCATGGAGCTTGGTCCTCTGTAACTCAGTTGGTAGGGCATGGAGCTTGGTCCTCTGTAACTCAGTTGGTAGAGCATAGAGCTTGGTCCTCTGTAACTCAGTTGGTAGAGCATGGAGCTTGGTCCTCTGTAACTCAGTTGGTAGAGCATGGAGCTTGGTCCTCTGTAACTCAGTTGGTAGAGCATGGAGCTTGGTCCTCTGTAACTCAGTTGGTAGAGCATGGAGCTTGGTCCTCTGTAGTCAGTTGGTAGAGCATGGAGCTTGGTCATCTGTATCTCAGTTGGTAGAGCATGGAGCTTGGTCCTCTGTAACTCAGTTGGTAGAGCATGGAGCTTGGTCCTCTGTAGTCAGTTGGTAGAGCATGGAGCTTGGTCCTCTGTATCTCAGTTGGTAGAGCATGGAGCTTGGTCCTCTGTATCTCAGTTGGTAGAGCATGGAGCTTGGTCCTCTGTAACTCAGTTGGTAGAGAATGGAGCTTGGTCCTCTGTAACTCAGTTGGTAGAGCATGGAGCTTGGTCCTCTGTAGTCAGTTGGTAGAGCATGGAGCTTGGTCCTCTGTATCTCAGTTGGTAGAGCATGGAGCTTGGTCCTCTGTAACTCAGTTGGTAGAGCATGGAGCTTGGTCCTCTGTAGTCAGTTGGTAGAGCATGGAGCTTGGTCCTCTGTATCTCAGTTGGTAGAGCATGGAGCTTGGTCCTCTGTAACTCAGTTGGTAGGGCATGGAGCTTGGTCCTCTGTAACTCAGTTGGTAGAGCATAGAGCTTGGTCCTCTGTAACTCAGTTGGTAGAGCATGGAGCTTGGTCCTCTGTAACTCAGTTGGTAGAGCATGGAGCTTGGTCCTCTGTAGTCAGTTGGTAGAGCATGGAGCTTGGTCCTCTGTATCTCAGTTGGTAGAGCATGGAGCTTGGTCCTCTGTAACTCAGTTGGTAGGGCATGGAGCTTGGTCCTCTGTAACTCAGTTGGTAGAGCATAGAGCTTGGTCCTCTGTAACTCAGTTGGTAGAGCATGGAGCTTGGTCCTCTGTAACTCAGTTGGTAGAGCATGGAGCTTGGTCCTCTGTAACTCAGTTGGTAGAGCATGGAGCTTGGTCCTCTGTAACTCAGTTGGTAGAGCATGGAGCTTGGTCCTCTGTAGTCAGTTGGTAGAGCATGGAGCTTGGTCATCTGTATCTCAGTTGGTAGAGCATGGAGCTTGGTCCTCTGTAACTCAGTTGGTAGAGCATGGAGCTTGGTCCTCTGTAGTCAGTTGGTAGAGCATGGAGCTTGGTCCTCTGTATCTCAGTTGGTAGAGCATGGAGCTTGGTCCTCTGTATCTCAGTTGGTAGAGCATGGAGCTTGGTCCTCTGTAACTCAGTTGGTAGAGAATGGAGCTTGGTCCTCTGTAACTCAGTTGGTAGAGCATGGAGCTTGGTCCTCTGTAGTCAGTTGGTAGAGCATGGAGCTTGGTCCTCTGTATCTCAGTTGGTAGAGCATGGAGCTTGGTCCTCTGTAACTCAGTTGGTAGAGCATGGAGCTTGGTCCTCTGTAGTCAGTTGGTAGAGCATGGAGCTTGGTCCTCTGTATCTCAGTTGGTAGAGCATGGAGCTTGGTCCTCTGTAACTCAGTTGGTAGGGCATGGAGCTTGGTCCTCTGTAACTCAGTTGGTAGAGCATAGAGCTTGGTCCTCTGTAACTCAGTTGGTAGAGCATGGAGCTTGGTCCTCTGTAACTCAGTTGGTAGAGCATGGAGCTTGGTCCTCTGTAACTCAGTTGGTAGAGCATGGAGCTTGGTCCTCTGTAACTCAGTTGGTAGAGCATGGAGCTTGGTCCTCTGTAACTCAGTTGGTAGAGCATGGAGCTTGGTCCTCTGTAACTCAGTTGGTAGAGCATGGAGCTTGGTCCTCTGTAACTCAGTTGGTAGAGCATGGAGCTTGGTCCTCTGTAACTCAGTTGGTAGAGCATGGAGCTTGGTCCTCTGTAACTCAGTTGGTAGAGCATGGAGCTTGGTCCTCTGTAACTCAGTTGGTAGAGCATGGAGATTGGTCCTCTGTAACTCAGTTGGTAGAGCATGGAGCTTAGTCCTCTGTAACTCAGTTGGTAGAGCATGGATCTTGGTCCTCTGTAACTCAGTTGGTAGAGCATGGAGCTTGGTCCTCTGTAGTCAGTTGGTAGAGCATGGAGCTTAGTCCTCTGTTACTCAGTTGGTAGAGCATGGAGCTTGGTCCTCTGTAGTCAGTTGGTAGAGCATGGAGCTTAGTCCTCTGTAACTCAGTTGGTAGAGCATGGAGCTTGGTCCTCTGTAACTCAGTTGGTAGAGCATGGAGCTTGGTCCTCTGTAGTCAGTTGGTAGGGCATGGAGCTTGGTCCTCTGTAGTCAGTTGGTAGGGCATGGAGCTTGGTCCTCTGTAACTCAGTTGGTAGAGCATGGAGCTTGGTCCTCTGTAACTCAGTTGGTAGAGCATGGAGCTTGGTCCTCTGTAACTCAGTTGGTAGAGCATGGAGCTTGGTCCTCTGTAACTCAGTTGGTAGGGCATGGAGCTTGGTCCTCTGTAGTCAGTTGGTAGGGCATGGAGCTTGGTCCTCTGTAACTCAGTTGGTAGAGCATGGAGCTTAGTCCTCTGTAACTCAGTTGGTAGAGCATGGAGCTTGGTCCTCTGTAGTCAGTTGGTAGAGCATGGAGCTTGGTCCTCTGTAACTCAGTTGGTAGAGCATGGAGCTTGGTCCTCTGTAACTCAGTTGGTAGAGCATGGAGCTTGGTCCTCTGTAACTCAGTTGGTAGAGCATGGAGCTTGGTCCTCTGTAACTCAGTTGGTAGAGCATGGAGCTTGGTCCTCTGTAATTCAGTTGGTAGAGCATGGTGCTTGCAATGCCAGGATAGTGGGTTCGATTTCTGGGACCACCCATGTGTAAAAAATTAATAAAATGCACGCATGACTGTAAATGGCTTTGGATAAAAGAGTGTGATAAATGGCATATGACTGTAAATGGCTTTGGATAAAAGAGTGTGATAAATGGCATATGACTGTAAATGGCTTTGGATAAAAGAGTGTGATGAATGGCACACCAGTGGTACCTTGTGTACTGCATGTTCTTTACTGTTGTGTCCACAGTACATTATTAGGGCTTTGCAAATGCCTTGAAACAGGTATATCAAATGTCACATTTCTATTCTGCAGCCAGAGAGAGCCATTGAGGTGTATCAAGAGGCAATGAGAGAGACGGTCCGGGATGCAACCCTGTCCAGAAAGATGGGCCAAGCCTATGTGAAAACCCATCAGTACAACCAGGTATTGTAGACAGGGAAGGCTGCAGCAAAGGTTCAAGCACAAATACTGCTCAGTGCTCACTCAGGACATTCTCCCCATTTCAGACTATTTCTCAAGAGTAAAAGCTGTGTTTGTTAGCCAATTACTAAGGAATGTTCTCATACTGTTCCCTCCCTCCTCACTCTATTACTAACCTGATTGGTCCTGCAGGCTGTCAGTCACTATGAGTGTTTATTTACATTTACATCATTTTTGCAGACGCTCTTATCCAGAGCGACTTACAAATTGGTGCATTCACCTTATGATAGCCAGTGGGACAACCACATTTAAAAAAAACTTTTTTTTAATTATTTTTTTTATTTTTTTTAAATATGGGGTGGGGGAAGAAGGATTACTTTATACTATTCCGGGTATTCCTTAAAGAGGTGGGGTTTCAAGTGTCTCCGGAAGGGGGTCAGTGACTCCGCTGTCCTGGCGTCGTGAGGGAGCTTGTTCCACCATTGGGGTGCCAGAGCAGTGAATAGCTTTGACTGGGCTGAGCGGGAACTGTGCTTCCGTAGAGGTAGGGGGGCCAGCAGGCCAGAGGTGGATGAACGTAGTGCCCTCGTTTGGGTGTAGGGTCTGATCAGAGCCTGAAGGTAAGGAGGTGCCGTTCCCCTCACAGCTCCGTAGGCAAGCACCAGGTTCTTGTAGCAGATGCGAGCTTCAACTGGAAGCCAGTGGAGTGTGCGGAGGAGCGGGGTGACATGAAAGAACTTGGGAAGGTTGAACACCAGACGGGCTGCAGCGTTCTGGATAAGTTGAAGGGGTTTAATGGCACAGGCAGGGAGCCCAGCCAACAGCGAGTTGCAGTAATCCAGACGGGAGATGACAAGTGCCTGGATTAGGACCTGTGCCGCTTCCTGTGTAAGGCAGGGTCGTACTCTCCGAATGTTGTAGAGCATGAACCTACAGGATCGGGTCACCGCTTTGATGTTAGCGGAGAACGACAGGGTATTGTCCAGGATCACGCCAAGGTCCTTTGCACTCTGGGAGGAGGACACAATGGAGTTGTCAACCGTGATGGCGAGATCATGGAGCGGGCAGTCCTTCCCCGGGAGGAAGAGCAGCTCCGTCTTGCCGAGGTTCAGCTTGAGGTGGTGATCCGTCATCCATACTGATATGTCTGCCAGACATGCAGAGATGCAATTCGCCACCTGGTTATCAGAAGGGGGAAAGGAGAAGATTAATTGTGTGTCGTCTGCGTAGCAATGATAGGAGAGACCATGTGAGAATATGACAGAGCCAAGTGACTTGGTGTATAGAGAGAATAGGAGAGGGCCTAGAACTGAGCCCTGGGGGACACCAGTGGTGAGAGCATGTGGTGCGGAGACAGATTCTCGCCACGCCACCTGGTAGGAGCGACCTGTCAGGTAGGACGCAATCCAAGAGTGAGCAGCGCCGGAGATGCCCAACTCGGAGAGGGTGGAGAGGAGGATCTGATGGTTCACAGTATCAAAGGCAGCGGATAGGTCTAGAAGGATAAGAGCAGAGGAGAGAGAGTTAGCTTTAGCAGTGCGGAGAGCCTCTCTGACACAGAGAAGAGCCGTCTCAGTTGAATGACCAGTCTTGAAACCTGACTGGTTTGGATCAAGAAGGTCATTCTGAGAGAGATAGCAGGAGAGTTGGCTAGAGACGGCACGCTCAAGAGTTTTGGAGAGAAAAGAAGGGGTGCAACTCTCGCTCTCTTGAAGACGGAAGGGACATGGACAGCGGTCAAGGATGAGTTGATGAGCGAGGTGAGGTAAGGGAGAAGGTCTCCGGAAATGGTCTGGAGAAGAGAGTAGGGGATAGGGTCAAGCGGGCAGGTTGTTGGGCGGCTGGCCGTCACAAGTCGCAAGATTTCATCTGGAGAGAGAGGGGAGAAAGAAGTCAGTGCAGTGTGAGCAGGACCAGCGGTGTCATTTGACTTAATAAATGAGGATCGGATGTCGTCAACCTTCTTTTCAAAATGGTTGACGAAGTCATCCACAGAGAGGGATGAGGGAGGGGGAGGAGGAGGGGGATTCAGCAGGGAGGAGAAGGTGGCAAAGAGCTTCCTAGGGTTAGAGGCAGAGGCTTGAAATTTATAGTGGTAGAAAGTGGCTTTAGCAGCAGAAACAGATGAAGAAAATGTAGAGAGGAGGGAGTGAAAAGATGGCAGGTCCGCAGGGAGTCTAGTTTTCCTCCATTTCCGCTCGGCTGCCCGGAGCCCTGTTCTGTGGGCTCGCAAAGAGTCGTCAAGCCACGGAGCAGGAGGGGAGGACCGAGCCGGCCGGGAGGATAGGGGACATAGAGAGTCAAAGGATTCAGAAAGAGATGATAGGATGGAAGAGGAGAGTGTAACCTGATTGGTCCTGCAGGCTGTCGGACACTATGAGTGTGTTTATATCACTAACCTGATTGGTCCTGCAGGCTGTCAGTCACTATGAGAGTGTTTTATATATAACCTGATTGGTCCTGCAGGCTGTCAGTCACTATGAGAGTGTTTTATATATAACCTGATTGGTCCTGCAGGCTGTCAGTCACTATGAGAGTGTTTTATATATAACCTGATTGGTCCTGCAGGCTGTCAGTCACTATGAGAGTGTTTTATATATAACCTGATTGGTCCTGCAGGCTGTCAGTCACTATGAGAGTGCAGTGAAGCTGGGAGGTCATGACTCTCTGGTGGTGAACCTGGCAGAGCTCCTGCTGAAGATGCGGCAGTATGGCAAGGCCCAGAGGACTCTGATGACCGCTCTGCACTGTGATGATGGCACACTGACCGTCTCCAGCCTGATGAGCAACGTACAGTACTTTCTGCTGCTAGCCAGAGCACACTATGCTGACCAGGGATCAGTCCAGGACACTCTAGAGAAGGTAAGGTTTAGAGTTAGGGTTACTCTGGAGAAGGTCAGGGTCAGAGGTAGGGTTACTCTGGAGAAGGTCCGGGTTAGGGTTACTCTGGAGAAGGCCAGGGTTAGAGGAAGGGTTACTCTGGAGAAGGTCAGGGTTAGAGTTAGGGTTACTCTGGAGAAGGTCAGGGTTAGATATATGGTTACTCTGGAGAAGGTCAGGGTTAGAGATATGGTTACTCTGGAGAAGGTCAGGGTTAGAGTTAGGGTTACTCTGGAGAAGGTCAGGGTTAGGGTTAGGGTTACTCTGGAGAAGGTCAGGGTTAGGGTTACTCTAGAGAAGGTCAGGGTTAGAGAGAGGGTTACTCTGGAGAAGGTCAGGGTTAGAGTTACTCTGGAGAAGGTCAGGGTTAGGGTTACTCTAGAGAAGGTCAGGGTTAGAGAGAGGGTTACTCTGGAGAAGGTCCGGGTTAGGGTTACTCTGGAGAAGGTCCGGGTTAGGGTTACTCTGGAGAAGGTCAGGGTTAGAGTTAGGGTTACTCTGGAGAAGGTCAGGGTTAGAGTTAGGGTTACTCTAGAGAAGGTCAGGGTTAGAGAGAGGGTTACTCTGGAGAAGGTCAGGGTTAGAGTTAGGGTTACTCTGGAGAAGGTCAGGGTTAGATATATGGTTACTCTGGAGAAGGTCAGGGTTAGAGATATGGTTACTCTGGAGAAGGTCAGGGTCAGAGGTAGGGTTACTCTGGAGAAGGCCAGGGTTAGAGGAAGGGTTACTCTGGAGAAGGTCAGGGTTAGAGTTAGGGTTACTCTGGAGAAGGTCAGGGTTAGATATATGGTTACTCTGGAGAAGGTCAGGGTTAGAGATATGGTTACTCTGGAGAAGGTCAGGGTTAGAGTTAGGGTTACTCTGGAGAAGGTCAGGGTTAGGGTTAGGGTTACTCTGGAGAAGGTCAGGGTTAGGGTTACTCTAGAGAAGGTCAGGGTTAGAGAGAGGGTTACTCTGGAGAAGGTCAGGGTTAGAGTTACTCTGGAGAAGGTCAGGGTTAGGGTTACTCTAGAGAAGGTCAGGGTTAGAGAGAGGGTTACTCTGGAGAAGGTCCGGGTTAGGGTTACTCTGGAGAAGGTCCGGGTTAGGGTTACTCTGGAGAAGGTCCGGGTTAGGGTTACTCTGGAGAAGGTCAGGGTTAGAGTTAGGGTTACTCTGGAGAAGGTCAGGGTTAGAGTTAGGGTTACTCTAGAGAAGGTCAGGGTTAGAGAGAGGGTTACTCTGGAGAAGGTCAGGGTTAGAGTTAGGGTTACTCTAGAGAAAGTCAGGGTTAGAGAGAGGGTTACTCTGGAGAAGGTCATGGTTAGAGAGAGTTACTCTAGAGAAAGTCAGGGTTAGAGAGAGGGTTACTCTGGAGAAGGTCATGGTTAGGGTTACTCTGGAGAAGGTCTTTGAACGATGACATGTTGATAGTCATTTTCCACAGGACAGTAACTAGTTCACTCAGTATGACTCTAGCCAGTTTGTGTTCTATGTAGTGATGTGTGAGGAGGAAGTTCCTTTACCAATGGGCTGTGTGGCTCTCCCAGTCCCACAGTGTCCAGATGAGGGTCCTGAAGCGTTGTCAGACAGAGCGCCCAGAGCTCCTGGAGCAGGAGAGAAACGTGCTGTGGTCCATCTGCTGTCAGCTGGCCAGACACTACCGGAGCACGACCCATATAGACAAAACCATGTACTACTACAACCAGGCTATAGGAGCCATCAGCACGACAGACTACAGGGTTAGTATCACTACAACCAGGCTATAGTAGCCATCAGAGGACAGACTACAGGGTTAGTATCACTACAACCAGGCTATAGGAGCCATCAGCAGGACAGACTACAGGGTTAGTATCACTACAACCAGGCTATAGTAGCCATCAGAGGACAGACTACAGGGTTAGTATTACTACAACCAGGCTATAGTAGCCATCAGAGGACAGACTACAGGGTTAGTATCACTACAACCAGGCTATAGTAGCCATCAGAGGACAGACTACAGGGTTAGTATCACTACAACCAGGCTATAGTAGCCATCAGCAGGACAGACTACAGGGTTAGTATCACTACAACCAGGCTATAGTAGCCATCAGAGGACAGACTACAGGGTTAGTATCACTACAACCAGGCTATAGTAGCCATCAGCAGGACAGACTACAGGGTTAGTATCACTACAACCAGGCTATAGTAGCCATCAGAGGACAGACTACAGGGTTAGTATCACTACAACCAGGCTATAGTAGCCATCAGAGGACAGACTACAGGGTTAGTATCACTACAACCAGGCTATAGTAGCCATCAGAGGACAGACTACAGGGTTAGTATCACTACAACCAGGCTATAGTAGCCATCAGAGGACAGACTACAGGGTTAGTATCACTACAACCAGGCTATAGTAGCCATCAGAGGACAGACTACAGGGTTAGTATTACTACAACCAGGCTATAGTAGCCATCAGAGGACAGACTACAGGGTTAGTATCACTACAACCAGGCTATAGTAGCCATCAGAGGACAGACTACAGGGTTAGTATCACTACAACCAGGCTATAGTAGCCATCAGAGGACAGACTACAGGGTTAGTATCACTACAACCAGGCTATAGTAGCCATCAGAGGACAGACTACAGGGTTAGTATCACTACAACCAGGCTATAGGAGCCATCAGAGGACAGACTACAGGGTTAGTATCACTACAACCAGGCTATAGTAGCCATCAGAGGACAGACTACAGGGTTAGTATCACTACAACCAGGCTATAGTAGCCATCAGAGGACAGACTACAGGGTTAGTATTACTACAACCAGGCTATAGTAGCCATCAGAGGACAGACTACAGGGTTAGTATCACTACAACCAGGCTATAGTAGCCATCAGAGGACAGACTACAGGGTTAGTATCACTACAACCAGGCTATAGTAGCCATCAGAGGACAGACTACAGGGTTAGTATTACTACAACCAGGCTATAGTAACCATCAGAGGACAGACTACAGGGTTAGTATAACTACAACCAGGCTATAGTAGCCATCAGAGGACAGACTACAGGGTTAGTATCACTACAACCAGGCTATAGTAGCCATCAGCAGGACAGACTACAGGGTTAGTATCACTACAACCAGGCTATAGTAGCCATCAGAGGACAGACTACAGGGTTAGTATCACTACAACCAGGCTATAGTAGCCATCAGCAGGACAGGGTTAGTATCACTACAACCAGGCTATAGTAGCCATCAGAGGACAGACTACAGGGTTAGTATCACTACAACCAGGCTATAGTAGCCATCAGAGGACAGACTACAGGGTTAGTATCACTACAACCAGGCTATAGTAGCCATCAGAGGACAGACTACAGGGTTAGTATCACTACAACCAGGCTATAGTAGCCATCAGAGGACAGACTACAGGGTTAGTATCACTACAACCAGGCTATAGTAGCCATCAGAGGACAGACTACAGGGTTAGTATCACTACAACCAGGCTATAGTAGCCATCAGAGGACAGACTACAGGGTTAGTATCACTACAACCAGGCTATAGTAGCCATCAGAGGACAGACTACAGGGTTAGTATCACTACAACCAGGCTATAGGAGCCATCAGAGGACAGACTACAGGGTTAGTATCACTACAACCAGGCTATAGGAGCCATCAGCAGGACAGACTACAGGGTTAGTATCACTACAACCAGGCTATAGTAGCCATCAGAGGACAGACTACAGGGTTAGTATCACTACAACCAGGCTATAGTAGCCATCAGAGGACAGACTACAGGGTTAGTATCACTACAACCAGGCTATAGGAGCCATCAGCAGGACAGACTACAGGGTTAGTATCACTACAACCAGGCTATAGTAGCCATCAGAGGACAGACTACAGGGTTAGTATCACTACAACCAGGCTATAGTAGCCATCAGAGGACAGACTACAGGGTTAGTATCAATACAACCAGGCTATAGTAGCCATCAGAGGACAGACTACAGGGTTAGTATCACTACAACCAGGCTATAGTAGCCATCAGAGGACAGACTACAGGGTTAGTATCACTACAACCAGGCTATAGTAGCCATCAGAGGACAGACTACAGGGTTAGTATCACTACAACCAGGCTATAGTAGCCATCAGCAGGACAGACTACAGGGTTAGTATCACTACAACCAGGCTATAGTAGCCATCAGAGGACAGACTACAGGGTTAGTATAACTACAACCAGGCTATAGTAGCCATCAGCAGGACAGACTACAGGGTTAGTATCACTACAACCAGGCTATAGTAGCCATCAGAGGACAGACTACAGGGTTAGTATTACTACAACCAGGCTATAGTAGCCATCAGAGGACAGACTACAGGGTTAGTATCACTACAACCAGGCTATAGTAGCCATCAGAGGACAGACTACAGGGTTAGTATCACTACAACCAGGCTATAGGAGCCATCAGAGGACAGACTACAGGGTTAGTATCACTACAACCAGGCTATAGGAGCCATCAGCAGGACAGACTACAGGGTTAGTATCACTACAACCAGGCTATAGTAGCCATCAGAGGACAGACTACAGGGTTAGTATCACTACAACCAGGCTATAGTAGCCATCAGAGGACAGACTACAGGGTTAGTATCACTACAACCAGGCTATAGTAGCCATCAGAGGACAGACTACAGGGTTAGTATCACTACAACCAGGCTATAGTAGCCATCAGAGGACAGACTACAGGGTTAGTATCACTACAACCAGGCTATAGTAGCCATCAGAGGACAGACTACAGGGTTAGTATCACTACAACCAGGCTATAGTAGCCATCAGCAGGACAGGGTTAGTATCACTACAACCAGGCTATAGTAGCCATCAGAGGACAGACTACAGGGTTAGTATCACTACAACCAGGCTATAGTAGCCATCAGAGGACAGACTACAGGGTTAGTATCACTACAACCAGGCTATAGGAGCCATCAGCAGGACAGACTACAGGGTTAGTATCACTACAACCAGGCTATAGTAGCCATCAGAGGACAGACTACAGGGTTAGTATCACTACAACCAGGCTATAGTAGCCATCAGAGGACAGACTACAGGGTTAGTATCACTACAACCAGGCTATAGTAGCCATCAGAGGACAGACTACAGGGTTAGTATAACTACAACCAGGCTATAGTAGCCATCAGAGGACAGACTACAGGGTTAGTATCACTACAACCAGGCTATAGTAGCCATCAGAGGACAGACTACAGGGTTAGTATCACTACAACCAGGCTATAGTAGCCATCAGCAGGACAGGGTTAGTATCACTACAACCAGGCTATAGTAGCCATCAGAGGACAGACTACAGGGTTAGTATCACTACAACCAGGCTATAGTAGCCATCAGAGGACAGACTACAGGGTTAGTATTACTACAACCAGGCTATAGTAGCCATCAGAGGACAGACTACATGGTTAGTATCACTACAACCAGGCTATAGTAGCCATCAGAGGACAGACTACAGGGTTAGTATCACTACAACCAGGCTATAGTAGCCATCAGAGGACAGACTACAGGGTTAGTATCACTACAACCAGGCTATAGGAGCCATCAGCAGGACAGACTACAGGGTTAGTATCACTACAACCAGGCTATAGTAGCCATCAGAGGACAGACTACAGGGTTAGTATCACTACAACCAGGCTATAGTAGCCATCAGCAGGACAGACTACAGGGTTAGTATCAATACAACCAGGCTATAGGAGCCATCAGAGGACAGACTACAGGGTTAGTATCACTACAACCAGGCTATAGTAGCCATCAGAGGACAGACTACAGGGTTAGTATCACTACAACCAGGCTATAGTAGCCATCAGAGGACAGACTACAGGGTTAGTATCACTACAACCAGGCTATAGTAGCCATCAGAGGACAGACTACAGGGTTAGTATCACTACAACCAGGCTATAGTAGCCATCAGAGGACAGACTACAGGGTTAGTATCACTACAACCAGGCTATAGTAGCCATCAGCAGGACAGACTACAGGGTTAGTATCACTACAACCAGGCTATAGTAGCCATCAGCAGGACAGACTACAGGGTTAGTATCACTACAACCAGGCTATAGTAGCCATCAGAGGACAGACTACAGGGTTAGTATCACTACAACCAGGCTATAGTAGCCATCAGCAGGACAGACTACAGGGTTAGTATCACTACAACCAGGCTATAGTAGCCATCAGAGGACAGACTACAGGGTTAGTATCACTACAACCAGGCTATAGTAGCCATCAGACTACAGGGTTAGTATCACTACAACCAGGCTATAGGAGCCATCAGCACGACAGACTACAGGGTTAGTATCACTACAACCAGGCTATAGTAGCCATCAGAGGACAGACTACAGGGTTAGTATTACTACAACCAGGCTATAGTAGCCATCAGAGGACAGACTACAGGGTTAGTATCACTACAACCAGGCTATAGTAGCCATCAGAGGACAGACTACAGGGTTAGTATCACTACAACCAGGCTATAGTAGCCATCAGCAGGACAGACTACAGGGTTAGTATCACTACAACCAGGCTATAGTAGCCATCAGAGGACAGACTACAGGGTTAGTATCACTACAACCAGGCTATAGTAGCCATCAGAGGACAGACTACAGGGTTAGTATCACTACAACCAGGCTATAGTAGCCATCAGAGGACAGACTACAGGGTTAGTATCACTACAACCAGGCTATAGGAGCCATCAGCAGGACAGACTACAGGGTTAGTATCACTACAACCAGGCTATAGTAGGACAGACTACAGGGTTAGTATCACTACAACCAGGCTATAGTAGCCATCAGAGGACAGACTACAGGGTTAGTATCACTACAACCAGGCTATAGTAGCCATTAGAGGACAGGGTTAGTATCACTACAACCAGGCTATAGTAGCCATCAGCAGGACAGACTACAGGGTTAGTATCACTACAACCAGGCTATAGTAGCCATCAGAGGACAGACTACAGGGTTAGTATCACTACAACCAGGCTATAGGAGCCATCAGAGGACAGGGTTAGTATCACTACAACCAGGCTATAGTAGCCATCAGAGGACAGACTACAGGGTTAGTATCACTACAACCAGGCTATAGTAGCCATCAGAGGACAGACTACAGGGTTAGTATCACTACAACCAGGCTATAGTAGCCATCAGAGGACAGACTACAGGGTTAGTATCACTACAACCAGGCTATAGTAGCCATCAGAGGACAGACTACAGGGTTAGTATCACTACAACCAGGCTATAGTAGCCATCAGCAGGACAGACTACAGGGTTAGTATCACTACAACCAGGCTATAGTAGCCATCAGAGGACAGACTACAGGGTTAGTATCACTACAACCAGGCTATAGTAGCCATCAGAGGACAGACTACAGGGTTAGTATCACTACAACCAGGCTATAGTAGCCATCAGCACGACAGACTACAGGGTTAGTATCACTACAACCAGGCTATAGTAGCCATCAGAGGACAGACTACAGGGTTAGTATCACTACAACCAGGCTATAGTAGCCATCAGAGGACAGACTACAGGGTTAGTATAACTACAACCAGGCTATAGTAGCCATCAGAGGACAGACTACAGGGTTAGTATCACTACAACCAGGCTATAGTAGCCATCAGAGGACAGACTACAGGGTTAGTATTACTACAACCAGGCTATAGTAGCCATCAGAGGAAAGACTACAGGGTTAGTATCACTACAACCAGGCTATAGTAGCCATCAGCTGGACAGGGTTAGTATCACTACAACCAGGCTATAGTAGCCATCAGAGGACAGACTACAGGGTTTGTATCACTACAACCAGGCTATAGTAGCCATCAGAGGACAGACTACAGGGTTAGTATCACTACAACCAGGCTATAGTAACCATCAGAGGACAGACTACAGGGTTAGTATCACTACAACCAGGCTATAGTAGCCATCAGAGGACAGACTACAGGGTTAGTATCACTACAACCAGGCTATAGGAGCCATCAGCAGGACAGACTACAGGGTTAGTATCACTACAACCAGGCTATAGTAGCCATCAGAGGACAGACTACAGGGTTAGTATCACTACAACCAGGCTATAGTAGCCATCAGAGGACAGACTACAGGGTTAGTATCACTACAACCAGGCTATAGTAGCCATCAGAGGACAGACTACAGGGTTAGTATCACTACAACCAGGCTATAGTAGCCATCAGAGGACAGACTACAGGGTTAGTATCACTACAACCAGGCTATAGTAGCCATCAGAGGACAGACTACAGGGTTAGTATCACTACAACCAGGCTATAGTAGCCATCAGAGGACAGACTACAGGGTTAGTATCACTACAACCAGGCTATAGTAGCCATCAGAGGACAGACAGGATGTGAGGAGTGTGGGCAGTGTGTCTTGTAGTTTTCTCTGTGCCTCTAGTGAACTGATCTACCGTATATCAATGTTCTTTAGTATTGATCAACAGTACCAATCAAAAGTTTGGACACACCTACTCATTCAAGGGTTTTTCTTTATTGTTACTATTTTCTCTATTGTAGAATAATAGTGAAGACATCAACACTATGAAATAACACATATGGAATCATGTAGTAACCAAAAAAGTGTTAAACAAATCAAAATATATTTTATATTCCTCAAAGTAGCCAGCCTTTGCCTTGATGACAGCTTTGCACACTCTTGGCATTCTCTCAAAAGAGAAACAAAGAGAAACAACAGTCCATCATTACTTTAAGACATGAAGGTCAGTCAATCTGGAACATTTCAAGAACATTGAAAGTTTCTTCAAGTGCAGTCGCAAAAACCATGAAGCGCTATGATGAAACTGGCTCTCATGAGGACCGCCACAGGAATGGAAGACCCAGAGTTACCTCTGCTGCAGAGGATAAGTTCATTATAGTTCCCAGCCTCAGAAATTGCATCCCAAATAAATGCTTCACAGTAACAGACACATCTCAACATCAACTATTCAGAGGAGACTGCGTGAATCAGGCCTTCATGGTTGAATTGCTGCAAAGAAACCACTACTAAAGGACACCAATAAGAAGAAGAGACTTGCTTGGGCCAAGAAACATGAGCAATGGACGTTAGACCGGTGGAAATCTGTCCTTTGGTCTGATGAGTCCAAATTTTTATTCCAACCGCCGTGTCTTTGTGAGACGCAGAGTAGGTGAACGGATGATCTCCGCATGTGTGGTTCCCACCATGAAGCATGGAGGAGGAGGAGTTATGGTGTGGGGGTGCTTTGCTGGTGAACCTCTGTGATTTATTTAGAATTCAATGCACACTTAACCAGCATGGCTACCACAGCATTCCGCAGCGATACGCCATCCCATCTGGATTGCACTTAGTGGGACTATCAATTGTTTTTCAACAGGACAATGACCCAACACACCTCCAGGCTGCGTATGGGCTATTTGACCAAGAAGGAGAGTGATGGAGTGCTGCATCAGATGACCTGGCCTCCACAATCACCCGACCTCAACCCAATTGAGATGGTTTGGGATGAGTTGGACCGCAGAGTGAAGGAAAAGCAGCCAACAAGTGGTCAGCATATGTGGGAACTCCTTCAAGACTGTTGGAAAAGCATTCCAGGTGAAGCTGGTTGAGAGAATGCCAAGAATGTGCAAAGCTGTCATCAAGGCAAAGGGTGGCTACTTTGAAGAATCTAAAATATATTTTGATTTGTTTAACACTTTTTGGTTAGTACATGATTCCATGTGTGTTATTTCATAGTTTTGATGTCTTCACTATTATTCTACAATGTAGAAAATAGTAGAAAATTAAGAAAAACCCTTGAATGAGTAGGTGTGTCCAAACTTTTGACTGGTACTGTATATTCTGTAGATATGATATATATCTATATTCTGTAGAACTGATCTATAGCTAAATTCTGTAGATATGATCTATAGCAAAATTCTGTAGATATGATCTATAGCTAAATTCTGTAGATATGATCTATAGCTAAATTCTGTAGATATGATCTATAGCTATATTCTGTAGATATGATCTATAGCTAAATTCTGTAGATATGATCTATAGCTAAATTATGTATATATGATCTATAGCTAAATTCTGTAGATATGATCTATAGCTAAATTCTGTATATATGATCTATAGCTAAATTCTGTAGATATGATCTATAGCTAAATTCTGTATATATGATCTATAGCTAAATTCTGTAGATATGATCTATAGCTAAATTCTGTATATATGATCTACAGCTATATTCTGTAGAACTGATCTATAGCTATATTCTGTATATATGATCTATATCTATATTCTGTAGAACTGATCTATAGCTAAATTCTGTATATATGATCTATAGCTATATTCTGTATATATGATCTACAGCTATATTCTGTATATATGATCTATAGCTAAATTCTGTATATATGATCTATATCTATATTCTGTAGAACTGATCTATAGCTATATTCTGTAGAACTGATCTATATCTATATTCTGTATATATGATCTATATCTATATTCTGTAGAACTGATCTATATCTATATTCTGTAGAACTGATCTATATCTATATTCTGTATATATGATCTATAGCTATATTCTGTAGAACTGATCTATATCTATATTCTGTAGATATGATCTATAGCTATATTCTGTATATATGATCTATAGCTATATTCTGTAGAGCTGATCTATATCTATATTCTGTAGATATGATCTATAGCTATATTCTGTATATATGATCTATAGCTATATTCTGTAGAGCTGATCTATAGCTATATTCTGTAGAGCTGATCTATAGCTAAATTCTGTAGATATGATCTATAGCTATATTCTGTAGAACTGATCTATAGCTATATTCTGTAGAACTGATCTATATCTATATTCTGTAGAACTGATCTATATCTATATTCTGTAGAACTGATCTATATCTATATTCTGTAGAGCTGCTCTATTCTCCCCTATCAGATCAGTCTGGAGTTAGCCCAGTTCTATCTGGAGAATCGGAAGACAGATGAAGCCATGATGCAGGTTGAGGAGGTGCTGGGAAAGGATGCTCTCCACCCTGACGCCACAATGGTACAATCCTCTCCTCTATATACACTATATATACAAAAGTATGAGGACACCCCTTCAAATTAGTAGATTCGGCTATTTCAGCCACACCCGTTGCTGACAGGTGTATAAAATTGAGCACACAGCCATGCAGTCTCCATAGACAAACATTGGCAGTAGAATGGCCTTACTGAAGAGATCAGTGACTTTCAACGTGGCACCATCATAGGATGCCACCTTTCCAACAAGTCAGTTCGTCAGATTTCTGCCCTGCTAGAGTTGCCCCGGTCAACTGTAAGTGCTGTTATTGTGAAGTGGAAACGTCTCGGAGCAACAACGGCTCAGCAGTGAAGTGGTAGGCCACACATGCTCACAGAATGGGACCGCCTGTGCTGAAGCGCATAGTGTGTAAAAATTGTCTGTCCTCGGTTGCAACACTCACTACCGAGTTCCAAACGGCCTCTGGAAGCAACGTCAGCACAATAACTGTTCGTCGGGAGCTTCATGAAATGGGTTTCCATGGCAGAGCAGCCGCACACAAGCCTAAGATCACCATGAGCCATGCCAAGCGCCGGCTGGAGTGGTGTAAAGCTCGCCGCCATTGGACTCTGGAGCAGAGGAAACGCGTTCTCTGGAGTGATGAATCACGCTATACCATCTGGCAGTCCGTTTGGTGGATGCCAAGAGAACGCTACCTGCCCCAATGCATAGTGCCACCTGTAAAGTTTGGTGGAGGAGGAATAATGGTCTGGGGCTGTTTTTCATGGTTCGGTCTAGGCCCCTTAGTTCCAGTGAAGGGAAATCTTAACGCTACAGCATACAATGACATTCTAGACGATTTTGTGCTTCAAACTTTGTGGCAACAGTTTAGGGAAGGCCCTTTCCTGTTTCAGCATGACAATATCCCCGTGCACAAAGCTAGGTCCATACAGAAATGGTTTGTCGAGCCCTGACCTCAACCCCATCGAACACATTTGGGATGAATTGGAACGCCGACTGCGAGCCAGGCCTAATCGCCCAACATCAGTGCCCGACCTCACTAATGCTCTTGTGGCTGAATGGAAGCAAGTCCCCGCAGCAATGTTCCAACATCTAGTGGAAAGCCTTCCCAGAAGAGTGGAGGCTGTTATAGCAGCAATGGGGGGAACCAACTCCATATTAATGATTTTAGAATGAGATGTTCGACGAGCAGGTGTCCACATACTTTTGGTTCATGTGGTGTATAACACCCCCCTGAGGCCACAATGGTATGGTCCTCTCTTCTCTATATAACATCCCCCTGAGGCCACAATGGTACGGTCCTCTCTCCTCTATATAACATCCCCCTGAGGCCACAATGGTACGGTCCTCTCTCCTCTATATAACATCCCCCTGAGGCCACAATGGTACGGTCCTCTCTCCTCTATATAACATCCCCCTGAGCCCACAATGGTATGGTCCTCTCTCCTCTATATAACATCCCCCTGAGGCCACAATGGTACGGCCCTCTCTCCTCTATATAACATCCCCCTGAGGCCACAATGGTACGGTCCTCTCTCCTCTATATAACATCCCCCTGAGCCCACAATGGTACGGTCCTCTCTCCTCTATATAACATCCCCCTGAGGCCACAATGGTACGGCCCTCTCTCCTCTTTGTACATTATACGTGCTAGAGCACACTGGGCAGGTTGACATCCGCATCATGTTCCTGTGTCTGCCTGAAGGTGTACGGAGATATCAAGTTGCAGGAGGAGAAGTTTGATGAGTCTTTGGAGATATACCTTGGACTGATGGGGAGATGCCCAGGTACTATTTTATACAGACTACCGTTATTGGACTCATGTTGTACAACTTTATTTGGATCCTGTCCGGGTACCTCACCCATGTTGTCTAGACCAGGGGTATTCAAATCGGACCCTACGAAGTCCGGATTACAGCTGGTTTTCTGTTCTACCTGATCATTATTTGCACCCCCCTGGTGTCCCAGGTCTAAATCAGTACCTGATTAGAGGGGAACAATGAAAAAGCAGTAGAACTGGCTTCCAGGTCCAGTGTATAGCAGCATATAGTATATACTGCTGTCTAATGGTGTTGTTACTGACCCCTAGATAACTACAGTGTATAGCAGCATATAGTATATACTGCTGTCTAATGGTGTTGTTACTGACCCCTAGATAACTACAGTGTATAGCAGCATATAGTATATACTGCTTTCTAATGGTGTTGTTACTGACCCCTAGATAAGTACAGTGTATAGCAGCATATAGTATATACTGCTGTCTAATGGTGTTGTTACTGACCCCTAGATAAGTACAGTGTATAGCAGCATATAGTATATACTGCTGTCTAATGGTGTTGTTACTGACCCCTAGATAACTACAGTGTATAGCAGCATATAGTATATACTGCTGTCTAATGGTGTTGTTACTGACCCCTAGATAAGTACAGTGTATAGCAGCATATAGTATATACTGCTGTCTAATGGTGTTGTTACTGACCCCTAGATAACTACGTGTTCCTGGCAAAGTGTATCCAGGTGCTGAGACGGTCAGCCAAACTGGATGATGCCCTGGCCCTGTTTGACGCCTGTGAGCTCCACAACCACCGAGCTACCTCTGATCCTGGATACAACTACTGTAAAGGCCTTTACTACTGGTGAGTGTCTAATACAACAACTACTGTAAAGGCCTTTACTACTGGTGAGTGTCTAATACAACAACTACTGTAAAGGCCTTTACTACTGGTGAGTGTGTTATATCCCGAAGTTATAAAAAAAAAAGTATAATCTCTCAAAGGAATTGTTTTTAGGAAGAGGAACACGACAGATGTCCTCTCTCTCTTCTCCTTTTCATTATAGCTGTATAGAACTAGCTGTATAGTGAGTGTCTAGTCTCTAGCTGTATAGTGAGTGTCTAGTCTCTAGCTCTATAGAACTAGCTGTATAGTGAGTGTCTAGTCTCTAGCTCTATAGTGAGTGTCTAGTCTCTAGCTCTATAGAACTAGCTGTATAGTGAGTGTCTAGTCTCTAGCTGTATAGTGAGTGTCTAGTCTCTAGCTCTATAGAACTAGCTGTATAGTGAGTGTCTAGTCTCTAGCTCTATAGTGAGTGTCTAGTCTCTAGCTCTATAGAACTAGCTGTATAGTGAGTGTCTAGTCTCTAGCTGTATAGTGAGTGTCTAGTCTCTAGCTCTATAGAACTAGCTGTATAGTGAGTGTCTAGTCTCTAGCTCTATAGTGAGTGTCTAGTCTCTAGCTGTATAGAACTAGCTGTATAGTGAGTGTCTAGTCTCTAGCTGTATAGTGAGTGTCTAGTCTCTAGCTCTATAGAACTAGCTGTATAGTGAGTGTCTAGTCTCTAGCTCTATAGTGAGTGTCTAGTCTCTAGCTGTATAGTGAGTGTTTAGTCTCTAGCTGTATAGAGCTAGCTGTATAGTGAGTGTCTAGTCTCTAGCTCTATAGAACTAGCTGTATAGTGAGTGTCTAGTCTCTAGCTGTATAGAACTAGCTGTATAGTGAGTGTCTAGTCTCTAGCTGTATAGAACTGTCTGTATAGTGAGTGTCTAGTCTCTAGCTGTATAGAACTGTCTGTATAGTGAGTGTCTAGTCTCTAGCTGTATAGAACTAGCTGTATAGTGAGTGTCTAGTCTCTAGCTGTATAGTGAGTGTCTAGTCTCTAGCTGTATAGTGAGTGTCTAGTCTCTAGCTGTATAGAACTAGCTGTATAGTGAGTGTCTAGTCTCTAGCTGTATAGTGAGTGTCTAGTCTCTAGCTGTATAGAACTAGCTGTATAGTGAGTGTCTAGTCTCTAGCTGTATAGAACTAGCTGTATAGTGAGTGTCTAGTCTCTATCTGTATAGAACTGTCTGTATAGTGAGTGTCTAGTCTCTAGCTGTATAGAACTGTCTGTATAGTGAGTGTCTAGTCTCTAGCTGTATAGAACTAGCTGTATAGTGAGTGTCTAGTCTCTAGCTGTATAGAACTAGCTGTATAGTGAGTGTCTAGTCTAGCTGTATAGAACTAGCTGTATAGTGAGTGTCTAGTCTCTAGCTGTATAGAACTGTCTGTATAGTGAGTGTCTAGTCTCTAGCTGTATAGAACTAGCTGTATAGTGAGTGTCTAGTCTCTAGCTGTATAGAACTAGCTGTATAGTGAGTGTCTAGTCTCTAGCTGTATAGTGAGTGTCTAGTCTCTAGCTGTATAGAACTGTCTGTATAGTGAGTGTCCAGTCTCTAGCTGTATAGAACTAGCTGTATAGTGAGTGTCTAGTCTCTAGCTGTATAGAACTAGCTGTATAGTGAGTGTTTAGTCTCTAGCTGTATAGAACTGTCTGTATAGTGAGTGTCTAGTCTCTAGCTGTATAGAGCTAGCTGTATAGTGAGTGTCTAGTCTCTAGCTGTATAGAACTAGCTGTATAGTGAGTGTCTAGTCTCTAGCTGTATAGAACTAGCTGTATAGTGAGTGTCTAGTCTCTAGCTGTATAGAACTAGCTGTATAGTGAGTGTCTAGTCTCTAGCTGTATAGTGAGTTACTAGTCTCTAGCTGTATAGAACTAGCTGTATAGTGAGTGTCTAGTCTCTAGCTGTATAGTGAGTGTCTAGTCTCTAGTTGTATAGAACTAGCTGTATAGTGAGTGTCTAGTCTCTAGCTGTATAGAACTGGCTGTATAGTGAGTGTCTAGTCTCTAGCTGTATAGTGAGTGTCTAGTCTCTAGCTGTATAGTGAGTGTCTAGTCTCTAGTTGTATAGAACTAGCTGTATAGTGAGTGTCTAGTATCTAGCTGTATAGTGAGTGTCTAGTCTCTAGCTGTATAGTGAGTGTCTAGTCTCTAGCTCTATAGAACTAGCTGTATAGTGCGTGTCTAGTCTCGAGCTGTATAGAACTAGCTGTATAGTGAGTGTCTAGACTCTAGCTGTATAGAACTAGCTGTATAGTGAGTGTCTAGTCTCTAGCTGTATAGAGCTAGCTGTATAGTGAGTGTCTAGTCTCTAGCTGTATAGAACTAGCTGTATAGTGAGTGTCTAGACTCTAGCTGTATAGAACTAGCTGTATAGTGAGTGTCTAGTCTCTAGCTGTATAGAACTAGCTGTATAGTGAGTGTCTAGTCTCTAGCTGTATAGAACTATTTGTATAGTGAGTGTCTAGTCTCTAGCTGTATAGTGAGTGTCTAGTCTCTAGCTGTATAGAACTAGCTGTATAGTGAGTGTCTAGTCTCTAGCTGTATAGTGAGTGTCTAGTCTCTAGCTGTATAGAACTAGCTGTATAGTGAGTGTCTAGTCTCTAGCTGTATAGTGAGTGTCTAGTCTCTAGCTGTATAGTGAGTGTCTAGTCTCAAGCTGTATAGTGATTGTCTAGTCTCTAGCTCTATAGAACTAGCTGTATAGTGAGTGTCTAGTCTCTAGCTGTATAGAACTAGCTGTATAGTGAGTGTCTAGTCTCTAGCTGTATAGAACTAGCTGTATAGTGAGTGTCTAGTCTCTAGCTGTATAGAACTAGCTGTATAGTGAGTGTCTAGTCTCTAGCTGTATAGAACTAGCTGTATAGTGAGTGTCTAGTCTCTAGCTGTATAGTGAGTGTCTAGTCTCTAGCTGTATAGAACTAGCTGTATAGTGAGTGTCTAGTCTCTAGCTGTATAGTGAGTGTCTAGTCTCTAGTTGTATAGAACTAGCTGTATAGTGAGTGTCTAGTCTAGCTGTATAGAACTAGCTGTATAGTGAGTGTCTAGTCTCTAGCTGTATAGAACTGTCTGTATAGTTAGTGTCTAGTCTCTAGCTGTATAGAACTAGCTGTATAGTGAGTGTCTAGTCTCTAGCTATATAGAACTAGCTGTATAGTGAGTGTCTAGTCTCTAGCTGTATAGAACTAGCTATATAGTGAGTGTTTAGTCTCTAGCTGTATAGAACTAGCTGTATAGTGAGTGTCTAGTCTCTAGCTGTATAGAACTAGCTGTATAGTGAGTGTTTAGTCTCTAGCTGTATAGAACTAGCTGTATAGTGAGTGTCTAGTCTCTAGCTGTATAGAACTAGCTGTATAGTGAGTGTCTAGTCTCTAGCTGTATAGAACTAGCTTTATGGTGAGTGTCTAGTCTCTAGCTGTATAGAACTGTCTGTATAGTGAGTGTCTAGTCTCTAGCTGTATAGAACTGTCTGTATAGTGAGTGTCTAGTCTCTAGCTGTATAGAACTAGCTGTATAGTGAGTGTCTAGTCTCTAGCTCTATAGAACTAGCTGTATAGTGAGTGTCTAGTCTCTAGCTGTATAGAACTAGCTCTATAGTGAGTGTCTAGTCTCTAGCTGTATAGAACTAGCTGTATAGTGAGTGTCTAGTCTCTAGCTGTATAGAACTAGCTGTATAGTGAGTGTCTAGTCTCTAGCTGTATAGAACTGTCTGTATAGTGAGTGTCTAGTCTCTAGCTGTATAGTGAGTGTCTAGTCTCTAGCTGTATAGAACTGTCTGTATAGTGAGTGTCTAGTCTCTAGCTGTATAGAACTGTCTGTATAGTGAGTGTCTAGTCTCTAGCTGTATAGAACTAGCTGTATAGTGAGTGTCTAGTCTCTAGCTGTATAGAACTAGCTGTATAGTGAGTGTCTAGTCTCTAGCTGTATAGAACTAGCTGTATAGTGAGTGTCTAGTCTCTAGCTGTATAGAACTAGCTGTATAGTGAGTTTCTAGTCTCTAGCTGTATATAACTGTCTGTATAGTGTGTCTAGTCTCTAGCTGTATAGAACTAGCTGTATAGTCAGTGTCTAGTCTCTAGCTGTATAGAACTAGCTGTATAGTGAGTGTCTAGTCTCTAGCTGTATAGAACTAGCTGTATAGTGAGTGTCTAGTCTCTAGTTGTATAGAACTAGCTGTATAGTGAGTGTCTAGTCTCTAGCTGTATAGAACTAGCTGTATAGTGAGTGTCTAGTCTCTAGCTGTATAGTGAGTGTCTAGTCTCTAGCTGTATAGAACTAGCTGTATAGTGAGTGTCTAGTCTCTAGCTGTATAGAACTGTCTGTATAGTGAGTGTCTAGTCTCTAGCTGTATAGAACTAGCTGTATAGTGAGTGTCTAGTCTCTAGCTGTATAGTGAGTGTCTACTCTCTAGCTGTATAGAACTAGCTGTATAGTGAGTGTCTAGTCTCTAGCTGTATAGAACTAGCTGTATAGTGAGTGTCTAGTCTCTAGCTGTATAGAACTAGCTGTATAGTGAGTGTCTAGTCTCTAGCTGTATAGTGAGTGTCTAGTCTCTAGCTCTATAGAACTAGCTGTATAGTGAGTGTCTAGTCTCTAGCTGTATAGAACTAGCTGTATAGTGAGTGTCTAGTCTCTAGCTGTATAGAACTAGCTGTATAGTGAGTGTCTAGTCTCTAGCTGTATAGTGAGTGTCTAGTCTCTAGCTGTATAGAACTAGCTGTATAGTGAGTGTCTAGTCTCTAGCTGTGTAGAACTAGCTGTATAGTGAGTGTCTAGTCTCTAGCTGTATAGTGAGTGTCTAGTCTCTAGCTGTATAGTGAGTGTTTAGTCTCTAGCTGTATAGAACTGTCTGTATAGTGAGTGTCTAGTCTCTAGCTGTATAGAACTAGCTGTATAGTGAGTGTCTGGTCTCTAGCTGTATAGAACTAGCTGTATAGTGAGTGTCTAGTCTCTAGCTGTATAGAACTGTCTGTATAGTGAGTGTCTAGTCTCTAGCTGTATAGAACTAGCTGTATAGTGAGTGTCTAGTCTCTAGCTGTATAGAACTAGCTGTATAGTGAGTGTCTAGTCTCTAGCTGTATAGAACTAGCTGTATAGTGAGTGTCTAGTCTCTAGCTGTATAGAACTGTCTGTATAGTGAGTGTCTAGTCTCTAGCTGTATAGTGAGTGTCTAGTCTCTAGCTGTATAGAACTAGCTGTATAGTGAGTGTCTAGTCTCTAGCTGTATAGAACTAGCTGTATAGTGAGTGTCTAGTCTCTAGCTGTATAGAACTAGCTGTATAGTGAGTGTCTAGTCTCTAGCTGTGTAGTGAGTGTCTAGTCTCTAGCTGTATAGTGAGTGTCTAGTCTCTAGCTCTATAGAACTAGCTGTATAGTGAGTGTCTAGTCTCTAGCTGTATAGTGAGTGTCTAGTCTCTAGCTGTATAGAACTAGCTGTATAGTGAGTGTCTAGTCTCTAGCTGTATAGTGAGTGTCTAGTCTCTAGCTGTATAGTGAGTGACTAGTCTCTAGCTGTATAGTGAGTGTCTAGTCTCAAGCTGTATAGTGATTGTCTAGTCTCTAGCTCTATAGAACTAGCTGTATAGTGAGTGTCTAGTCTCTAGCTGTATAGAACTAGCTGTATAGTGAGTGTCTAGTCTCTAGCTGTATAGAACTAGCTGTATAGTGAGTGTCTAGTCTCTAGCTGTATAGAACTAGCTGTATAGTGAGTGTCTAGTCTCTAGCTGTATAGTGAGTGTCTAGTCTCTAGCTTTATAGAACTAGCTGTATAGTGAGTGTCTAGTCTCTAGCTGTATAGTGAGTGTCTAGTCTCTAGCTGTATAGTGAGTGTTTAGTCTCTAGCTGTATAGAGCTAGCTGTATAGTGAGTGTCTAGTCTCTAGCTGTATAGAACTAGCTGTATAGTGAGTGTCTAGTCTCTAGCTGTATAGAACTAGCTGTATAGTGAGTGTCTAGTCTCTAGCTGTATAGAACTAGCTGTATAGTGAGTGTCTAGTCTCTAGCTGTATAGAACTAGCTGTATAGTGAGTGTCTAGTCTCTAGCTGTATAGAACTAGCTGTATAGTGAGTGTCTAGTCTCTAGCTGTATAGTGAGTGTCTAGTCTCTAGCTGTATAGTGAGTGTCTAGTTTCAAGCTGTATAGTGATTGTCTAGTCTCTAGCTCTATAGAACTAGCTGTATAGTGAGTGTCTAGTCTCTAGCTGTATAGAACTAGCTGTATAGTGAGTGTCTAGTCTCTAGCTGTATAGAACTAGCTGTATAGTGAGTGTCTAGTCTCTAGCTGTATAGAACTAGCTGTATAGTGAGTGTCTAGTCTCTAGCTGTATAGTGAGTGTCTAGTCTCTAGCTTTATAGAACTAGCTGTATAGTGAGTGTCTAGTCTCTAGCTGTATAGTGAGTGTCTAGTCTCTAGCTGTATAGTGAGTGTTTAGTCTCTAGCTGTATAGAGCTAGCTGTATAGTGAGTGTCTAGTCTCTAGCTGTATAGAACTAGCTGTATAGTGAGTGTCTAGTCTCTAGCTGTATAGAACTAGCTGTATAGTGAGTGTCTAGACTCTAGCTGTATAGAACTAGCTGTATAGTGAGTGTCTAGTCTCTAGCTGTATAGAACTAGCTGTATAGTGAGTGTCTAGTCTCTAGCTGTATAGTGAGTGTCTAGTCTCTAGCTGTATAGAACTGTCTGTATAGTGAGTGTCTAGTCTCTAGCTGTATAGAACTAGCTGTATAGTGAATGTCTAGTCTCTAGCTGTATTGAACTGTCTGTATAGTGAGTGTCTAGTCTCTAGCTGTATAGAACTAGCTGTATAGTGAGTGTCTAGTCTCTAGCTGTATAGAACTAGCTGTATAGTGAATGTCTAGTCTCTAGCTGTATAGAACTGTCTGTATAGTGAGTGTCTAGTCTCTAGCTGTATAGAACTAGCTGTATAGTGAGTGTCTAGTCTCTAGCTGTATAGAACTAGCTGTATAGTGAGTGTCTAGTCTCTAGCTGTATAGAACTAGCTGTATAGTGAGTGTCTAGTCTCTAGCTGTATAGAACTAGCTTTATAGTGAGTGTCTAGTCTCTAGCTGTATAGAACTAGCTGTATAGTGAGTGTCTAGTCTCTAGCTCTATAGAACTAGCTGTATAGTGAGTGTCTAGTCTCTAGCTGTATAGTGAGTGTCTAGTCTCTAGCTGTATAGAACTAGCTGTATAGTGAGTGTCTAGTCTCTAGCTGTATAGAACTAGCTGTATAGTGAGTGTCTAGTCTCTAGCTGTATAGAACTAGCTGTATAGTGAGTGTCTAGTCTCTAGCTGTATAGAACTAGCTGTATAGTGAGTGTCTAGTCTCTAGCTGTATAGAACTAGCTGTATAGTGAGTGTCTAGTCTCTAGCTGTATAGTGAGTGTCTAGTCTCTAGCTGTATAGTGAGTGTTTAGTCTCTAGCTGTATATAGCTAGCTGTATAGTGAGTGTCTAGTCTCTAGCTGTATAGAACTAGCTGTATAGTGAGTGTCTAGTCTCTAGCTGTATAGAACTAGCTGTATAGTGAGTGTCTAGACTCTAGCTGTATAGAACTAGCTGTATAGTGAGTGTCTAGTCTCTAGCTGTATAGAACTAGCTGTATAGTGAGTGTCTAGTCTCTAGCTGTATAGTGAGTGTCTAGTCTCTAGCTGTATAGAACTGTCTGTATAGTGAGTGTCTAGTCTCTAGCTGTATAGAACTAGCTGTATAGTGAGTGTCTAGTCTCTAGCTGTATAGAACTAGCTGTATAGTGAGTGTCTAGTCTCTAGCTGTATAGAACTAGCTGTATAGTGAGTGTCTAGTCTCTAGCTGTATAGAACTAGCTGTATAGTGAATGTCTAGTCTCTAGCTGTATAGAACTGTCTGTATAGTGAGTGTCTAGTCTCTAGCTGTATAGAACTAGCTGTATAGTGAGTGTCTAGTCTCTAGCTGTATAGAACTAGCTGTATAGTGAGTGTCTAGTCTCTAGCTGTATAGAACTAGCTGTAGTGAGTGTCTAGTCTCTAGCTGTATAGAACTAGCTGTATAGTGAGTGTCTAGCTGAATAGATCCACTGGCATACAGAATAAGACATGGTTCACATATGACTCCAGCTGTCCTCCTTCCAGGCATGTGTACAGGGTGAGTGAGGCTCTGTTCCACCTGAATAAGGCCCGGCGGGACACGGACTGGGGAGAGCAGGCTTTGGAGCTCATGATCCGCATCTGTCTCAACCCAGACAACGAGATCATCGGAGGGGAGGTGTTTGAGACCCCACAGGAGGAGTGGAGGTACGGTAGGGCTTCTAGGACAACAGGGCAACTGTCAGGCCTTCTTATTCAGAGAAGATTATGATGAACACTGCCTTCAGAAAGTATTCACACCCCCTTGACCTTTTCTACCTTTTGTTGTGTTACAGCTGAAATTTAAAATGGAATATAGTTAGATTTTTTTGTCACTGGCCTACACGCACAATACCCTATAATGTCAAAGTGGAATTATGTTATTCAACATTTTTACAAATTAATTAGAAATGAAAAGCTGAAATGTCTTGAGTCAATAAGTATTCAACCCCTTTATGGCAAGCCTAAATAAGTTCAGGAGTAACAATGTGCTTAACAAGTCACATAATAAGTTGCTTGGACTCACTGTGTGCAATAACAGTGTTTAACATGATTTATGAATGACTGCTTCATCTGTACCCCACACATACAATTATCTGTAAGGTCCCTCAGTCGAGCAGCGAATTTCAAACACAGATTCAACCACAAAGACCAGGGAGGTTTTCACCTCAAACTATTCCTTTTGGAAGTTTGTTTTTGGGCAAGCCATTCTCCTGATTGGAGTCGTTGTTGTTGATCACCCTCCTTTCCTTTGCTAGCTCAAGCGTGAACCTGAACTCTTATTGATTTCTCAAGTCATGTTGGTGTATTGTGTGTAGAGAGAAAAACATACAGTACAATTGAATCCATTTTGAATTCAGGCTGTAACACAACAAGATGTGGAATAGGTCCAGGTGGATGAATACTTTCTGAATGCTACAGACTATCTCCAGTATGTTGTCTCCTCCGATGTGGACAGAGTCCTGGACAGAAGAGATTACGATGTATACAGACTATCTCCAGTATGTTGTCTCCTCCGATGTGGACAGAGTCCTGGACAGAAGAGATTACGATGTATACAGACTGTCTCCAGTGTTTTCAGTAGAGGATAATGATTTAAAGACCCTGCATTATCACCTCATTACCAAGTTGCCTAGCCTGATTTGTTCCTGATTATGAGATACTTTAGCTAACTGGAATAATACATGATCTAAAATGACTACTGTAGAGTGAGCCGTTCCTCTGTTCTCCTCTCTGATTGGTCAGTATGAGCCAGCTGGGCGGGACTGAGCAGGTGGGCGTGGCCACGGCCCAGAACCTGGTGAAGGAGTTCCGCCCACGTCAGAGGTCATCAGGAGGTCAGCGGTCAGACAGAACCACCTTGCTAGTCAACCTCTGCCTCATGGCCACCAGAGACCCCAAACACATCCAGAGAGCAATGCAGACCTTCACTGAGCTGGCCTCTACTAAGGTAAGACCCCTTCACTGAGCTGGCCTCTACTAAGGTAAGACCCCTTCACTGAGCTGACCTCTACTAAGGTAAGACCCCTTCACTGAGCTGGCCTCTACTAAGGTAAGACCCCTTCACTGAGCTGACCTCTACTAAGGTAAGACCCCTTCACTGAGCTGACCTCTACTAAGGTAAGACCCCCTTCACTGAGCTGATCTCTACTAAGGTAAGACCCCTTCACTGAGCTGACCTCTACTAAGGTAAGACCCCCTTCACTGAGCTGACCTCTACTAAGGTAAGACCCCTTCACTGAGCTGACCTCTACTAAGGTAAGACCCCTTCACTGAGCTGATCTCTACTAAGGTAAGACCCCTTCACTGAGCTGACCTCTACTAAGGTAAGACCCCTTCACTGAGCTGATCTCTACTAAGGTAAGACCCCTTCACTGAGCTGATCTATACTAAGGTAAGACCCCTTCACTGAGCTGACCTCTACTAAGGTAAGACCCCTTCACTGAGCTGGCCTCTACTAAGGTAAGACCCCTTCACTGAGCTGACCTCTACTAAGGTAAGACCCCTTCACTGAGCTGACCTCTACTAAGGTAAGACCCCTTCACTGAGCTGACCTCTACTAAGGTAAGACCCCTTCACTGAGCTGATCTCTACTAAGGTAAGACCCCTTCACTGAGCTGATCTATACTAAGGTAAGACCCCTTCACTGAGCTGATCTCTACTAAGGTAAGACCCCTTCACTGAGCTGACCTCTACTAAGGTAAGACCCCCTTCACTGAGCTGGCCTCTACTAAGGTAAGACCCCTTCACTGAGCTGGCCTCTACTAAGGTAGGGATTTCCTTCTTCTTCTCCTCCTTCTCCTCCTGTACTTTATTCTTCCCAGGTGAACAACGTTCCTTACCTGCTGGCGATGGGCCAGGCCTTCATGCTGCTGAAACAAACTCCTCGGGCCAGGAACCAGCTCAAGAGGCTCACCAAGGTAGACTTTTACTAGGACTGTTATATTAGATTTACATGTTGGTCCTGTAGCTTAGCAGACACTCTTATCCAGAGAGCCTTAGTCAGAGGAGAGGGCCTAGAACCGAGCCCTGGAGGACACCAGTAATCTATATGATTATTGTATAGGTAGAGTGGCACTGGGAGCTGTCAGAGGACCTGGAGACAGCCTGGTTGCTGCTGGCTGATATCTACATCAAGTCTGGGAAGTATGACATCGCCTGTGACCTACTGCAACGCTGTATTAAATACAACCAGGTACATGCGCACACACATGCACAGAGAGGGAGGGAGGGAGGGAGGTAGGGAGGGAGGGAGGGAGGGAGACAGACAGACAGACAGACAGACAGACAGACAGACAGACAGACAGACAGACAGACAGACAGACAGACAGACAGACAGACAGACAGACAGACAGCAGAGTCTGATGTGTCAGTATAGGATGAGCTGTATGGACACTAGTGTTTTAGTGTGTACAGTAGTGTATTAGTGTGTATTAGTGTGTACAGTAGTGTATTAGTGTGTACAGTAGTGTATTAGTGTGTATTTGTGTGTACAGTAGTGTCTTAATGTGTACAGTAGTGTATTAGTGTGTACAATAGTGTATTAGTGTGTATTAGTGTGTACAGTAGTGTCTTAATGTGTACAGTAGTGTATTAGTGTATATTAGTGTGTACAGTAGTGGATTAGTGTGTACAGTAGTGTATTAGTGTGTATTAGTGTGTACAGTAGTGTATTAGTGTGTACAGTAGTGTATTAGTGTGTATTAGTGTGTACAGTAGTGTCTTAATGTGCACAGTAGTGTATTAGTGTGTACAGTAGTGTATTAGTGTGTATTTGTGTGTACAGTAGTGTCTTAATGTGTACAGTAGTGTATTAGTGTGTACAGTAGTGTATTAGTGTGTATTAGTGTGTACAGTAGTGTCTTAATGTGTACAGTAGTGTATTAGTGTGTACAGTAGTGTATTAGTGTGTATTAGTGTGTACAGTAGTGTATTAGTGTGTACAGTAGTTTATTAGTGTGTATTAGTGTGTACAGTAGTGTCTTAGTGAGTACATTAGTGTATTAGTGTGTACAGTAGTGTATTAGTGTGTATTAGTGTGTACAGTAGTGTATTAGTGTGTACAGTAGTGTATTAGTGTGTATTAGTGTGTACAGTAGTGTATTAGTGTGTACAGTAGTGTATTAGTGTGTACAGTAGTTTATTAGTGTGTATTAGTGTGTACAGTAGTGTATTAGTGTGTACAGTAGTGTATTAGTGTGTATTAGTGTGTACAGTAGTGTATTAGTGTGTACAGTAAGACACTACTGTACACACTAATGCTAAATGGCATATTATTATTATTATTATTACAGTAGTGTATTAGTGTGTATTAGTGTGTACAGTAGTGTCTTAATGAGTACAGTAGTGTATTAGTGTGTACAGTAGTGTATTAGTGTATATTAGTGTGTACAGTAGTGTATTAGTGTGTACAGTAGTGTATTAGTGTGTACAGTAGTGTATTAGTGTGTACAGTAGTGTATTAGTGTGTACAGTAGTGTATTAGTGTGTATTAGTGTGTACAGTAGTGTATTATTGTGTATTAGTGTATACAGTAGTGTCTTAATGTGTACAGTAGTGTATTAGTGTGTACAGTAGTGTATTAGTGTGTACATTAGTGTGTACAGTAGTGTCTTAATGTGTACAGTAGTGTATTAGTGTCTACAGTAGTGTATTAGTGTGTATGTATTAGTGTGTACAGTAGTGTATTAGTGTGTACAGTAGTGTATTAGTGTGTATTAGTGTGTACAGTAGTGTATTATTGTGTATTAGTGTATACAGTAGTGTCTTAATGTGTACAGTAGTGTATTATTGTGTATTAGTGTATACAGTAGTGTCTTAATGTGTACAGTAGTGTATTAGTGTGTACAGTAGTGTATTAGTGTGTACATTAGTGTGTACATTAGTGTCTTAATGTGTACAGTAGTGTATTAGTGTCTACAGTAGTGTATTAGTGTGTATGTATTGTGTAGACAGTAGCGTATTAGTGTGTACAGTAGTGTATTAGTGTGTACAGTAGTGTATTCGTGTGTATGTATTGTGTACAGTAGTATATTAGTATGTACGTAGTGTTAATGTGGATTAGTGTGTACAGTAGTGATAATCTTTATTAGTGTGTACAGTAGTGTTAATGTGTATTAGTGTGTACATTAGTGATAATGTGTATTAGTGTGTACAGTAGTGATAATGTGTATTAGTGTGTACAGTAGTGTATCAGTGTGTATGTATTGTGTGTATATTGTGTGTTTTCTAGTCGTGCAGCAGAGCGTATGAATACATGGGCTATATTAGGGAGAAGTAAGATTCGTACCATGATGCTTCAGTGTTCTACAAACACGCCTGGTTCTACACTAACAGAATCAACCCCAGCATGGGTGAGTGTCTGTGGACAGGCAGTCATCTTGGCGGTCCTCTGTAGCTCAGCTGGTAGAGCATGGCGCTTGTAACGCCAGGGTAGTGGGTTCGATCCCCGGGACCACCCATACGTAAAAATGTATGCGCACATGACTGTAAGTCGCTTTGGATAAAAGCGTCTGCTAAATGGCATATTATTATATTATATCTTAAAGCTGCAATATGTAACTTTTTGAGCGACCCGACCAAATTTCACATAGAAATGTTCATTATATACCTGTCATTCTCATTGACAGGAAGTCTAAGAAGCGGTAGATCTGTTCTATGGGCGCTATTTCCATGCTTCCCGTTCTTAGGTTTTGTTTTTGCATCTTTTACTTTTGGTTTTGTACACCAGCTTCAAACAGCTGAAAATACAATATTGTTGGTTATGTAAAATATATTTCCCAGCAGTTTAGACGGTACAATGGTTCTACACACTATACTGGCTTGTTTTGTCACAAACTGAAATTAGGTGATCTTTTAGAATTTTAGCAACCAGGAAATGGAGGCGTGATGTCAGCATAGTGCAGTTTTAATGATATTGTCATGAGCCTCTCACTCCACCGGGTTACCACCTTAATTTTCTTCCACTCTGCTCACCACTCTCTCTACTCAGCCTAACTAGCTCCACCTGTCCCTGCTCTGCTCTGCTCTAATTACTCTGCCAGCTGCGCTGCATTACCCACTACCTCTCCCAGTATTTAAGGCCCTGTCTTTCAGCTCTCCGGTGTCAGATCGTCTGCAAAGCTCACACCCGGAACCTGTTTGCTCGCGCTTCTGGCTCACCCTGGTTTTGTGACCCCGGACCTGCCTGATTTTTGGATACTCTTCTGCCCCAGGAGATCCAGACCTGCTTCTGCCAATACGACTCCTGACTACTCTTCAATCCCGGTAACTCTGACCAGCCTTCTGCCTTGCTACTACATATTTTGGAATTCCCTTGAACTGTACTGCTGCCTTGTTTCATTCCGCCCTGTTGTGTCTGTGTCTCCCCCCCCCAGGACTTCTGGACCACCCACCACCGGCTTCATAGGACGCATCGCTGCCACTGGGGGGGGCACAGACCCAGCACATTGGACGGGATCCCTGTTACCCCTGGAGCCTTCATTCACTCCCTACTTCCCTTTTCCCTTAAGTTTTAATAAACTTTCTGGTGTGACGCAATTGTGGTCCTCTGGTCGTCTGTCTGAACCGTGACAGTACGATCTGACCATTATGGACTCAGCGCACACTTTCCCCGACATGGAAACCGATGAGCATGAGCAGCAGTTCCAGCAGCAGCAACAACAACTCGCCATGATCATTCAACTCCTCACCAACCTTACCCCAGCCAGTCTGCCCACCAGCCCTGCCCCCGAGTTACCTGCCCCGGTCATTGCAGCCGCTGCTCCGGAACCCAAGATTGGAAACCCCGAGCGGTTCAACGGCGATTCAACCCAGGTCCGGCCATTCCTGACTAGCTGCCGACTTCAGTTCTCCTTGCAGCCAAGGACCTTCGCCACGGAGGGGGCTAAAGTTGGGTATGCCATCACTCACCTGACGGGCCGAGCTCGACTCTGGGGAACAGCAGAGTTCGAACGTCAAACCCCCGCATGTGCAACCTTCGACCTGTTTGCTGAGGAGATGCTGAAGGTGTTTGACCTGGATTCACCAACCGCAGAGGCGTCTCGTGAACTGTTCAGTATTCGACAAGGCAGACGTACAGTCGCAGACCATTCCATCGACTTCCGAACCCTGGCTAGACGAAGTTCTTGGAACACACCATCGTTGGTGGACGCGTTCTTCCATAGTTTGGCTGACTATATCAAGGACGAGTTGGTCTCCCATGAACTGCCTTCCACTCTTGATGAAGCCATCGCACTGACTGTCAGGATCGACAGAAGGATACAGACCCGTCGTCGTGAGAGGGGGCGCCAAGGTCCACCTACTACCGGCATTCGGAGAGATCCGACTGGGCTCCTGTCATCTACTGCCACTCACCCAGGTCAGCTTGATCAGTCTGAGCCTATGGAGATTGGGCGAGCCTCTCTCACTCCTGCAGAGCGCCAGCGCCGCTTCACCTCAAACCTCTGCCTCTATTGTGGAGGTGATGGACATCGTGTGGTAACCTGCCCTTTAAAGGGCCGAAGCTCACCGGGCATAGGGGGAGTCCGGTTGAGTTCAATGACCATCCAGTCCTCCGACCGCAAACCCCTGCTGCAAGTTCACCTCCGCCTCTCTGACTCAACTCACACCCTGGCTGCTCTGGTGGATTCTGGCGCCGAAGCCAACATAATGGACATCAAGCTGGCACGCCAACTGGGACTGGAGAACCTCCGTTTGACACCTCCTATTCCTGCCCGGGCACTGGACGGACACTTACTCGGATCGGTCACTCATGTCACGGCCCCGGTCTCGATGGGTCTGTCCGGAAACCATCAAGAAACTATCCAGTTTCACCTGCTCCCCTCTCCAGGCCAACCCCTCATCCTGGGTTACCCATGGCTCCGCCGGCACAACCCTCAGCTCGACTGGGTGACCGGGGTGATCAGGGAGTGGGGAGAGGACTGCCACCGAACCTGCCTGCTTGCTGCCGCACTACCCCCTCGGCCAGTACCTACTAACTCCGCTCCTGACCTCTCCAATGTCCCAGAATGCTACCATGGTCTCAGAGAGGTGTTTAACAAAGCAAGAGCCACATCTCTGCCCCCTCACCGACCGTACGACTGTGCCATCGACCTCCTCCCTGGAACAGCCCCTCCAAAGGGTCGTCTTTATTCGTTGTCTGCTCCTGAAAGAAAGTCCATGGAGGACTACATCAATGGCTCTCTGTCCGCAGGATTAATCCGTTCATCTTCATCTCCTGCTGGTGCTGGCTTCTTCTTTGTGGGGAAGAAGGACGGATCTCTTCGCCCCTGCATCGACTACAGGGGACTCAACGACATCACAGTGAAGAACCGTTACCCTCTGCCTCTGCTCACCTCTGCTTTTGAGTTGCTCCAGGGAGCCACTGTTTTTACCAAGTTGGATCTCAGAAACGCTTACCACCTAGTGCGGATCCGGGAGGGAGATGAATGGAAAACCGCATTCAATACACCAACAGGCCACTACGAGTATCTGGTTATGCCTTTTGGCCTCACCAATGCTCCTGCTGTGTTCCAGGCTCTAGTGAATGATGTACTGCGGGACATGTTAAACAAGTTTGTCTTCGTTTACCTGGATGACATCTTAATCTACTCCAGAAACCTGTCTGAACACACCCGCCATGTCCAGCAAGTCCTTCATCGTCTTCTGGAGAATTCCCTCTACGCCAAGGCAGAGAAATGTGAGTTTCACGTCAAGACAGTGGCCTTCCTGGGGTACATAGTGGCAGAGGGAAGTATCCAAATGGATCCTGCCAAAGTATCAGCAGTCACTTCATGGCCAGTTCCGGAGAACAGAAAGAAGCTGCAACAGTTTCTGGGGTTTGCTAACTTCTATAGAAAGTTTATCCGGAACTACAGTACCGTTGCTGCCCCTCTCACTGCTCTAACCAGCACCAAGCAACCCTTCACCTGGACCCCAGCAGCCGACAAAGCCTTCAGTACCCTCAAGGTGAGGTTCACCTCCGCTCCCATCCTCCAGATGCCTGATGTGGACCGGCAATTCATTGTGGAGGTGGACGCCTCGGATGTGGGAGTTGGTGCTGTGATTTCTCAGTGGGCTGCGGAGGATAGGAAGCTCCATCCCTGTGCCTTTTTCTCACGTCGGTTGTCCCCCTCTGAGTGCAATTACGACATAGGGAACCGTGAGCTGCTGGCTGTGAAGCTTGCCTTGGAGGAGTGGCGTCACTGGCTGGAGGGGTCCACCATTCCATTTCTCGTTTGGACCGATCATAAGAACTTGGAGTACATCCGCACGGCCAAACGGTTGAACTCCAGGCAGTCCCGCTGGGCCCTGTTCTTCACCAGGTTTAATTTCACTCTGTCATACCGGCCTGGATCACGCAACACCAAGCCAGACGCCCTCTCCCGTCAATTCCAGAAGGATGACACCCCCTCCAAGGACCCTGTGTCGATTCTGCCAAGTCCCTGCATCGTTGCAGCTCTGACCTGGGCTGTTGAGGAACAGGTGCTGGAGGCTCTCCGTAACCAGCCAGGTCCCAGCACTTGCCCAGCTGACCGCCTTTTTGTCCCCGAAGACCTGAGGTCCCAGGTCGTTCAGTGGGGACATGACTCCCGCCTAGCTTGTCACCCTGGCTCCACCCGCACTTACAACCTGCTCGCCCAGAGGTTCTGGTGGCCCTCTCTGAGAAAGGATGTACGGGAATTCGTCCAAGCCTGCCCCATCTGCAACCAACACAAGTCGTCCTGCCAGCCCCCAGCCGGATTGCTGCAGCCCCTGCCTGTGCCCAGACGTCCCTGGTCTCACATCGCCCTTGACTTTGTCACGGGGCTGCCCCCTTCAAGTGGCATGACCGTCATTCTCACCATAGTTGACCGTTTCAGCAAGATGGCACACTTCATTCCCCTCCCCAAGCTCCCAACCGCCAAGGAGACCGCCCAGGTGGTCCTGGAACACGTCTTCCGGATCCACGGACTGCCAAAGGATGTAGTTTCTGACCGTGGTCCACAATTCTCCTCCGCTTTTTGGAAGGAGTTCTGTCACCTGCTGGGAGCCACAGTCAGTCTGACTTCCGGATTCCATCCCCAATCCAATGGGCAGTCAGAGCGGGCTAATCAGGAGCTCGAGAAGGCACTGCGATGCATGACTTCACGCAACCCCCACTCCTGGTCGCAGCAATTGACATGGGTGGAGTACGCACACAATTCTCTGACCTGCTCTGCCATCGGTATGTCCCCTTTCCAATGTGTTTATGGATACCAGCCTCCTCTATTTGCCAGCCAGGAAGAGGAGGTTACTTGCCCATCTGCACTTGCTTTTGCCCGTCGATGTCGCCGCACCTGGTCACAAGCCCGAGCCACACTCCTCAGATCCGTTGCCAGCTACACTACCGGGGCCAACCGTCGGAGAATTCCTGCTCCCACCTACCATGTTGGTCAAAGGGTGTGGTTGTCATCGAAGAACCTGCCACTCAGGGTGGAGTCGCAGAAGCTGGCACCTCGGTTCATTGGCCCATTCCCTATCATAAGAGTGATTAGCCCAACTGCTGTCCGGCTCCAACTGCCTAATTCCCTGAGGGTGCACCCCACTTTCCATGTGTCTAAGATTAAGCCCATCCATGAGAGTCCGCTGGTCCCTGCTGCGCCTTGTCCTCCTCCTCCACGGCTCGTCGATGGTGGTCTGGTTTACACCGTCCGCCGCCTGCTTCGGTCCAGACGGAGGGGTAGGGGTCTCCAGTACCTCATTGACTGGGAGGGCTATGGACCTGAGGAAAGGACCTGGGTGCCAGCTAGTCGGATTGTGGATAGGACTCTCATCACCGCTTTCCACCAACGGCATCCTGATCAACCTGCAATCCGTAGGGGCCGCCCCAGAGGGGTCCCTAACCGTCCTGCCCGCTCGGCTTCCTGTCCTGTGCCTGATCCTGTCTCGGGACCTGTCCCATCTCCCGACCACGGCCCTCCGGCTTCCTCCGAGGATGAGGACGTTCACTCGGACCGTTCGGAGGAGTTCTAGCCCTCCTCCGGCTCCCCTCCTCCCGCCCGGCGTGGTGTTGCTCTTGGGACTTCTGGGGCCGTCCCTTGGGGGGGGGGTTCTGTCATGAGCCTCTCACTCCACCGGGTTACCACCTTAATTTTCTTCCACTCTGCTCACCACTCTCTCTACTCAGCCTAACTAGCTCCACCTGTCCCTGCTCTGCTCTGCTCTAATTACTCTGCCAGCTGCGCTGCATTACCCACTACCTCTCCCAGTATTTAAGGCCCTGTCTTTCAGCTCTCCGGTGTCAGATCGTCTGCAAAGCTCACACCCGGAACCTGTTTGCTCGCGCTTCTGGCTCACCCTGGTTTTGTGACCCCGGACCTGCCTGATTTTTGGATACTCTTCTGCCCCAGGAGATCCAGACCTGCTTCTGCCAATACGACTCCTGACTACTCTTCAATCCCGGTAACTCTGACCAGCCTTCTGCCTTGCTACTACGTATTTTGGAATTCCCTTGAACTGTACTGCTGCCTTGTTTCATTCCGCCCTGTTGTGTCTGTGTCTCCCCCCCCCAGGACTTCTGGACCACCCACCACCGGCTTCATAGGACGCATCGCTGCCACTGGGGGGGGCACAGACCCAGCACATTGGACGGGATCCCTGTTACCCCTGGAGCCTTCATTCACTCCCTACTTCCCTTTTCCCTTAAGTTTTAATAAACTTTCTGGTGTGACGCAATTGTGGTCCTCTGGTCGTCTGTCTGAACCGTGACAGATATAGTCTGGTTCTTCAGTTCTAATACATGTCAAGTTAATGGTTGTTTCCCTTCTTCCATTCAGGTTTCAGACTGGCCTTCAACTATCTGAAGGTCAGGGAGTACAACGAGGCCATAGAGGTTTGTCACAAGGTCTGTACTGTGGATGATACATTACTACTGTAGCCTGATCCCAGATCTGTCTATATTACTACTGTAGCCTGATCCCAGATCTGTCTATATTACTACTGTAGCCTGGTCCCAGATCTGTCTATATTACTACTGGTCCCAGATCTGTCTATATTACTACTGGTCCCAGATCTGTCTATATTACTACTGGTCCCAGATCTGTCTATATTACTACTGTAGCCTGATCCCAGATCTGTCTATATTACTACTGTAGCCTGGTCCCAGATCTGTCTATATTACTACTGGTCCCAGATCTGTCTGTATTACTACTGTAGCCTGATCCCAGATCTGTCTATATTACTACTGTAGCCTGGTCCCAGATCTGTCTATATTACTACTGGTCCCAGATCTGTCTATATTACTACTGTAGCCTGGTCCCAGATCTGTCTATATTACTACTGTAGCCTGGTCCCAGATCTGTCTATATTACTACTGTAGCCTGGTCCCAGATCTGTCTATATTACTACTGTAGCCTGGTCCCAGATCTGTCTATATTACTACTGGTCCCAGATCTGTCTATATTACTACTGGTCCCAGATCTGTCTATATTACTACTGTAGCCTGGTCCCAGATCTGTCTATATTACTACTGTAGCCTGGTCCCAGATCTGTCTATATTACTACTGTAGCCTGGTCCCAGATCTGTCTATATTACTACTGGTCCCAGATCTGTCTATATTACTACTGGTCCCAGATCTGTCTATATTACTACTGGTCCCAGATCTGTCTATATTACTACTGGTCCCAGATCTGTCTATATTACTACTGGTCCCAGATCTGTCTATATTACTACTGGTCCCAGATCTGTCTATATTACTACTGGTCCCAGATCTGTCTATATTACTACTGTAGCCTGGTCCCAGATCTGTCTATATTACTACTGGTCCCAGATCTGTCTATATTACTACTGTAGCCTGGTCCGTACGGCCCAGTACATCACTGGGGCAAAGCTTCCTGCCATCCAGGACCTCTATACCAGGCGGTGTCAGAGGAAGGCCCTCAAAATTGTCAAAGACTCCAGCCACCCTAGTCATAGACTGTTCTCTCTGCTACCGCACGGCAAGCGGTACCGGAGTGCCAAGTCTAGGTCCAAAAGACTTCTCAACAGCTTTTACCCCCAAGCCATAAGACTCCTGAACAGCTAATCATGGCTACCCGGACTATTTGCACTGCCCCCCCACCCCATCCTTTTTACGCTGCTGCTACTCTGTTAAGTATTTATGCATAGTCACTTTAACTCTACCCACATGTACATATTACTTCAACTATCTCAACTAGCCGGTGCCCCCGCACATTGACTATGCAACGGTACCCCCCTGTATATATAGCCTCCCTACTGTCACTTTATTTTACTGTATATATAGCCTCCCTACTGTCACTTTATTTTACTTCTGCTCTTTTTTTCTCAACACTTTTTTGTTGTTGTTTTATTCTTACTTTTTTGTTTAAAATAAATGCACTGTTGGTTAAGGGCTGTAAGTAAGCATTTCACTGTAATGTCTGCACCTGTTGTATTCGGCGCATGTGACCAATAAAATTTGATTTGATTTGATTTGGTCCCAGATCTGTCTATATTACTACTGGTCCCAGATCTGTCTATATTACTACTGGTCCCAGATCTGTCTATATTACTACTGGTCCCAGATCTGTCTATATTACTACTGGTCCCAGATCTGTCTATATTACTACTGTAGCCTGGTCCCAGATCTGTCTATATTACTACTGGTCCCAGATCTGTCTATATTACTACTGTAGCCTGGTCCCAGATCTGTCTATATTACTACTGTAGCCTGGTCCCAGATCTGTCTATATTACTACTGGTCCCAGATCTGTCTATATTACTACTGTAGCCTGATCCCAGATCTGTCTATATTACTACTGGTCCCAGATCTGTCTATATTACTACTGTAGCCTGGTCCCAGATCTGTCTATATTACTACTGTAGCCTGGTCCCAGATCTGTCTATATTACTACTGGTCCCAGATCTGTCTATATTACTACTGTAGCCTGGTCCCAGATCTGTCTATATTACTACTGTAGCCTGATCCCAGATCTGTCTATATTACTACTGGTCCCAGATCTGTCTATATTACTACTGGTCCCAGATCTGTCTATATTACTACTGGTCCCAGATCTGTGTATATTACTACTGGTCCCAGATCTGTCTATATTACTACTGTAGCCTGGTCCCAGATCTTTCTATATTACTACTGGTCCCAGATCTGTCTATATTACTACTGGTCCCAGATCTGTCTATATTACTACTGTAGCCTGATCCCAGATCTGTCTATATTACTACTGTAGCCTGGTCCCAGATCTGTCTATATTACTACTGTAGCCTGGTCCCAGATCTGTCTATATTACTACTGTAGCCTGATCCCAGATCTGTCTATATTACTACTGTAACCTGGTCCCAGATCTGTCTATATTACTACTGGTCCCAGATCTGTCTATATTACTACTGGTCCCAGATCTGTCTATATTACTACTGTAGCCTGATCCCAGATCTGTCTATATTACTACTGGTCCCAGATCTGTCTATATTACTACTGTAGCCTGGTCCCAGATCTGTCTATATTACTACTGATCCCAGATCTGTCTATATTACTACTGGTCCCAGATCTGTCTATATTACTACTGTAGCCTGGTCCCAGATCTGTCTATATTACTACTGGTCCCAGATCTGTCTATATTACTACTGGTCCCAGATCTGTCTATATTACTACTGTAGCCTGATCCCAGATCTGTCTATATTACTACTGTAGCCTGATCCCAGATCTGTCTGTATTACTACTGTAGCCTGGTCCCAGATCTGTCTATATTACTACTGTAGCCTGGTCCCAGATCTGTCTATATTACTACTGTAGCCTGGTCCCAGATCTGTCTATATTACTACTGGTCCCAGATCTGTCTATATTACTACTGTAGCCTGGTCCCAGATCTGTCTATATTACTACTGGTCCCAGATCTGTCTATATTACTACTGGTCCCAGATCTGTCTATATTACTACTGGTCCCAGATCTGTCTATATTACTACTGGTCCCAGATCTGTCTATATTACTACTGGTCCCAGATCTGTCTATATTACTACTGGTCCCAGATCTGTCTATATTACTACTGGTCCCAGATCTGTCTATATTACTACTGTAGCCTGGTCCGTACGGCCCAGTACATCACTGGGGCAAAGCTTCCTGCCATCCAGGACCTCTATACCAGGCGGTGTCAGAGGAAGGCCCTCAAAATTGTCAAAGACTCCAGCCACCCTAGTCATAGACTGTTCTCTCTGCTACCGCACGGCAAGCGGTACCGGAGTGCCAAGTCTAGGTCCAAAAGACTTCTCAACAGCTTTTACCCCCAAGCCATAAGACTCCTGAACAGCTAATCATGGCTACCCGGACTATTTGCACTGCCCCCCCACCCCATCCTTTTTACGCTGCTGCTACTCTGTTAAGTATTTATGCATAGTCACTTTAACTCTACCCACATGTACATATTACTTCAACTATCTCAACTAGCCGGTGCCCCCGCACATTGACTATGCAACGGTACCCCCCTGTATATATAGCCTCCCTACTGTCACTTTATTTTACTGTATATATAGCCTCCCTACTGTCACTTTATTTTACTTCTGCTCTTTTTTTCTCAACACTTTTTTGTTGTTGTTTTATTCTTACTTTTTTGTTTAAAATAAATGCACTGTTGGTTAAGGGCTGTAAGTAAGCATTTCACTGTAATGTCTGCACCTGTTGTATTCGGCGCATGTGACCAATAAAATTTGATTTGATTTGATTTGATTTGGTCCCAGATCTGTCTATATTACTACTGTAGCCTGGTCCCAGATCTGTCTATATTACTACTGGTCCCAGATCTGTCTATATTACTACTGGTCCCAGATCTGTCTATATTACTACTGTAGCCTGGTCCCAGATCTGTCTATATTACTACTGTAGCCTGATCCCAGATCTGTCTATATTACTACTGGTCCCAGATCTGTCTATATTACTACTGTAGCCTGGTCCCAGATCTGTCTATATTACTACTGTAGCCTGATCCCAGATCTGTGTATATTACTACTGGTCCCAGATCTGTCTATATTACTACTGTAGCCTGGTCCCAGATCTTTCTATATTACTACTGGTCCCAGATCTGTCTGTATTACTACTGGTCCCAGATCTGTCTATATTACTACTGGTCCCAGATCTGTCTGTATTACTACTGGTCCCAGATCTGTCTATATTACTACTGTAGCCTGATCCCAGATCTGTCTATATTACTACTGTAGCCTGGTCCCAGATCTGTCTATATTACTACTGGTCCCAGATCTGTCTATATTACTACTGGTCCCAGATCTGTCTATATTACTACTGTAGCCTGATCCCAGATCTTTCTATATTACTACTGGTCCCAGATCTGTCTATATTACTACTGTAGCCTGATCCCAGATCTTTCTATATTACTACTGTAGCCTGATCCCAGATCTGTCTATATTACTACTGGTCCCAGATCTGTCTATATTACTACTGTAGCCTGGTCCCAGATCTGTCTATATTACTACTGTAGCCTGATCCCAGATCTGTCTATATTACTACTGGTCCCAGATCTGTCTATATTACTACTGTAGCCTGATCCCAGATCTTTCTATATTACTACTGTAGCCTGGTCCCAGATCTGTCTATATTACTACTGGTCCCAGATCTGTCTATATTACTACTGGTCCCAGATCTGTCTATATTACTACTGGTCCCAGATCTGTCTATATTACTACTGGTCCCAGATCTGTCTATATTACTACTGTAGCCTGGTCCCAGATCTTTCTATATTACTACTGGTCCCAGATCTGTCTATATTACTACTGTAGCCTGGTCCCAGATCTGTCTATATTACTACTGGTCCCAGATCTGTCTATATTACTACTGTAGCCTGATCCCAGATGTGTCTATATTACTACTGGTCCCAGATCTGTCTATATTACTACTGTAGCCTGGTCCCAGATCTGTCTATATTACTACTGTAGCCTGGTCCCAGATCTGTCTATATTACTACTGGTCCCAGATCTGTCTATATTACTACTGGTCCCAGATCTGTCTATATTACTACTGTAGCCTGGTCCCAGATCTGTCTATATTACTACTGGTCCCAGATCTGTCTATATTACTACTGGTCCCAGATCTGTCTTTATTACTACTGGTCCCAGATCTGTCTATATTACTACTGTAGCCTGGTCCCAGATCTGTCTATATTACTACTGGTCCCAGATCTGTCTATATTACTACTGTAGCCTGGTCCCAGATCTGTCTATATTACTACTGGTCCCAGATCTGTCTATATTACTACTGTAGCCTGATCCCAGATCTGTCTATATTACTACTGTAGCCTGATCCCAGATCTGTCTATATTACTACTGTAGCCTGGTCCCAGATCTGTCTATATTACTACTGTAGCTGGTCCCAGATCTGTCTATATTACTACTGGTCCCAGATCTGTCTATATTACTACTGGTCCCAGATCTGTCTATATTACTACTGGTCCCAGATCTGTCTATATTACTACTGTAGCCTGGTCCCAGATCTGTCTATATTACTACTGGTCCCAGATCTGTCTATATTACTACTGGTCCCAGATCTGTCTATATTACTACTGTAGCCTGGTCCCAGATCTGTCTATATTACTACTGGTCCCAGATCTGTCTATATTACTACTGTAGCCTGATCCCAGATCTGTCTATATTACTACTGTAGCCTGATCCCAGATCTGTCTATATTACTACTGTAACCTGATCCCAGATCTGTCTATATTACTACTGGTCCCAGATCTGTCTATATTACTACTGTAGCCTGATCCCAGATCTGTCTATATTACTACTGTAGCCTGGTCCCAGATCTGTCTATATTACTACTGGTCCCAGATCTGTCTATATTATTACTGGTCCCAGATCTGTCTATATTACTACTGTAGCCTGATCCCAGATCTGTCTATATTACTACTGGTCCCAGATCTGTCTATATTACTACTGGTCCCAGATCTGTCTATATTACTACTGTAGCCTGGTCCCAGATCTTTCTATATTACTACTGGTCCCAGATCTGTCTATATTACTACTGGTCCCAGATCTGTCTATATTACTACTGTAGCCTGATCCCAGATCTGTCTATATTACTACTGTAGCCTGATCCCAGATCTGTCTATATTACTACTGTAGCCTGGTCCCAGATCTGTCTATATTACTACTGTAGCTGGTCCCAGATCTGTCTATATTACTACTGGTCCCAGATCTGTCTATATTACTACTGGTCCCAGATCTGTCTATATTACTACTGTAGCCTGATCCCAGATCTGTCTATATTACTACTGTAGCCTGATCCCAGATCTGTCTATATTACTACTGTAGCCTGGTCCCAGATCTGTCTATATTACTACTGTAGCCTGGTCCCAGATCTGTCTATATTACTACTGGTCCCAGATCTGTCTATATTACTACTGGTCCCAGATCTGTCTATATTACTACTGTAGCCTGGTCCCAGATCTGTCTATATTACTACTGTAACCTGGTCCCAGATCTGTCTATATTACTACTGGTCCCAGATCTGTCTATATTACTACTGTAGCCTGATCCCAGATCTGTCTATATTACTACTGTAACCTGATCCCAGATCTGTCTATATTACTACTGTAACCTGATCCCAGATCTGTCTATATTACTACTGTAACCTGATCCCAGATCTGTCTATATTACTACTGTAACCTGATCCCAGATCTGTCTATATTACTACTGTAACCTGATCCCAGATCTGTCTATATTACTACTGTAGCCTGGTCCCAGATCTGTCTATATTACTACTGGTCCCAGATCTGTCTATATTACTACTGTAGCCTGATCCCAGATCTGTCTATATTACTACTGTAGCCTGGTCCCAGATCTGTCTATATTACTACTGTAGCCTGGTCCCAGATCTGTCTATATTACTACTGGTCCCAGATCTGTCTATATTACTACTGGTCCCAGATCTGTCTATATTACTACTGTAGCCTGGTCCCAGATCTGTCTATATTACTACTGTAACCTGGTCCCAGATCTGTCTATATTACTACTGGTCCCAGATCTGTCTATATTACTACTGTAGCCTGATCCCAGATCTGTCTATATTACTACTGTAGCCTGGTCCCAGATCTGTCTATATTACTACTGGTCCCAGATCTGTCTATATTACTACTGTAGCCTGGTCCCAGATCTGTCTATATTACTACTGTAACCTGGTCCCAGATCTGTCTATATTACTACTGGTCCCAGATCTGTCTATATTACTACTGTAGCCTGATCCCAGATCTGTCTATATTACTACTGGTCCCAGATCTGTCTATATTACTACTGTAGCCTGATCCCAGATCTGTCTATATTACTACTGTAACCTGATCCCAGATCTGTCTATATTACTACTGTAACCTGATCCCAGATCTGTCTATATTACTACTGTAACCTGATCCCAGATCTGTCTATATTACTACTGTAACCTGATCCCAGATCTGTCTATATTACTACTGTAACCTGATCCCAGATCTGTCTATATTACTACTGTAGCCTGGTCCCAGATCTGTCTATATTACTACTGGTCCCAGATCTGTCTATATTACTACTGGTCCCAGATCTGTCTATATTACTACTGTAGCCTGATCCCAGATCTGTCTATATTACTACTGTAGCCTGGTCCCAGATCTGTCTATATTACTACTGTAGCCTGGTCCCAGATCTGTCTATATTACTACTGGTCCCAGATCTGTCTATATTACTACTGGTCCCAGATCTGTCTATATTACTACTGTAGCCTGGTCCCAGATCTGTCTATATTACTACTGTAACCTGGTCCCAGATCTGTCTATATTACTACTGGTCCCAGATCTGTCTATATTACTACTGTAGCCTGATCCCAGATCTGTCTATATTACTACTGTAGCCTGGTCCCAGATCTGTCTATATTACTACTGGTCCCAGATCTGTCTATATTACTACTGTAGCCTGGTCCCAGATCTGTCTATATTACTACTGTAACCTGGTCCCAGATCTGTCTATATTACTACTGGTCCCAGATCTGTCTATATTACTACTGTAGCCTGATCCCAGATCTGTCTATATTACTACTGGTCCCAGATCTGTCTATATTACTACTGTAGCCTGATCCCAGATCTGTCTATATTACTACTGTAGCCTGGTCCCAGATCTGTCTATATTACTACTGGTCCCAGATCTGTCTATATTACTACTGTAGCCTGATCCCAGATCTGTCTATATTACTACTGTAGCCTGGTCCCAGATCTGTCTATATTACTACTGGTCCCAGATCTGTCTATATTACTACTGTAGCCTGGTCCCAGATCTGTCTATATTACTACTGGTCCCAGATCTGTCTATATTACTACTGGTCCCAGATCTGTCTATATTACTACTGGTCCCAGATCTGTCTATATTACTACTGTAGCCTGATCCCAGATCTGTCTATATTACTACTGTAACCTGATCCCAGATCTGTCTATATTACTACTGTAACCTGATCCCAGATCTGTCTATATTACTACTGTAACCTGATCCCAGATCTGTCTATATTACTACTGTAACCTGATCCCAGATCTGTCTATATTACTACTGTAGCCTGGTCCCAGATCTGTCTATATTACTACTGGTCCCAGATCTGTCTATATTACTACTGGTCCCAGATCTGTCTATATTACTACTGTAGCCTGATCCCAGATCTGTCTATATTACTACTGTAGCCTGGTCCCAGATCTGTCTATATTACTACTGTAGCCTGGTCCCAGATCTGTCTATATTACTACTGGTCCCAGATCTGTCTATATTACTACTGGTCCCAGATCTGTCTATATTACTACTGTAGCCTGGTCCCAGATCTGTCTATATTACTACTGTAACCTGGTCCCAGATCTGTCTATATTACTACTGGTCCCAGATCTGTCTATATTACTACTGTAGCCTGATCCCAGATCTGTCTATATTACTACTGTAGCCTGGTCCCAGATCTGTCTATATTACTACTGGTCCCAGATCTGTCTATATTACTACTGTAGCCTGGTCCCAGATCTGTCTATATTACTACTGTAACCTGGTCCCAGATCTGTCTATATTACTACTGGTCCCAGATCTGTCTATATTACTACTGTAGCCTGATCCCAGATCTGTCTATATTACTACTGGTCCCAGATCTGTCTATATTACTACTGTAGCCTGATCCCAGATCTGTCTATATTACTACTGTAGCCTGGTCCCAGATCTGTCTATATTACTACTGTAGCCTGATCCCAGATCTGTCTATATTACTACTGGTCCCAGATCTGTCTATATTACTACTGTAGCCTGATCCCAGATCTGTCTATATTACTACTGGTCCCAGATCTGTCTATATTACTACTGTAGCTGGTCCCAGATCTGTCTATATTACTACTGGTCCCAGATCTGTCTATATTACTACTGTAGCCTGATCCCAGATCTGTCTATATTACTACTGTAGCCTGGTCCCAGATCTGTCTATATTACTACTGGTCCCAGATCTGTCTATATTACTACTGTAGCCTGGTCCCAGATCTGTCTATATTACTACTGGTCCCAGATCTGTCTATATTACTACTGGTCCCAGATCTGTCTATATTACTACTGGTCCCAGATCTGTCTATATTACTACTGTAGCCTGATCCCAGATCTGTCTATATTACTACGGTAGCCTGGTCCCAGATCTGTCTATATTACTACTGGTCCCAGATCTGTCTATATTACTACTGTAGCCTGGTCCCAGATCTGTCTATATTACTACTGTAGCTGGTCCCAGATCTGTCTATATTACTACTGGTCCCAGATCTGTCTATATTACTACTGTAGCCTGGTCCCAGATCTGTCTATATTACTACTGGTCCCAGATCTGTCTATATTACTACTGGTCCCAGATCTGTCTATATTACTACTGTAGCCTGATCCCAGATCTGTCTATATTACTACTGTAGCCTGGTCCCAGATCTGTCTATATTACTACTGGTCCCAGATCTGTCTATATTACTACTGTAGCCTGGTCCCAGATCTGTCTATATTACTACTGTAGCTGGTCCCAGATCTGTCTATATTACTACTGGTCCCAGATCTGTCTATATTACTACTGTAGCCTGGTCCCAGATCTGTCTATATTACTACTGGTCCCAGATCTGTCTATATTACTACTGTAGCCTGATCCCAGATCTGTCTATATTACTACTGTAGCTGGTCCCAGATCTGTCTATATTACTACTGGTCCCAGATCTGTCTATATTACTACTGTAGCCTGATCCCAGATCTGTCTATATTACTACTGTAACCTGGATCAGTCTGCAAGACAGATCTGGGACCCAGGCTATCACTACCGAACATATTGGAAAGGATTTAGTGGAGTGCCTTAGTTTAGAGCAGGGGTGTCAAACGTCCGGCCCGCGGGCCGAATCAGGCCCGCAAACGGGTTTAATCCGGCCCGCGAGATGATTTTGAAAAAAAATAATAATAATAATAATTATAATTTTGTAAAGTATAAAAATGCGCTGCAATTTTTCAATAAAATAAACTGCTGTTCCAATTGCGTCCACTGGATGGCGCAATAGCAATTGTGTTAAGCAAGCAAACTGTTTATACCGGGGCAGAGCAAGTAGGTCAAGCACGTGCAGCCAATGAGCTACTTTGTTTTGCCCGCGATATTTATTACGGCTTCTACTTTTAACATTATGTGCTTTGGCACCCTCATTGCCCCAATATGTCTCTGTCAAAAAAGAGAAAAGTGGACGCAGAGTGCAGAGTGTTCCAAGAAAAATGGTCATCCTATTTATTCACGGAATTGAATGGGAAAGCTGTATGTTTGGTGTGTTCAGAGCATGTTGCAGTGCTGAAAGAATATAACCTTCGTCGCCACTATGTGAGTCTTCATGCCGACAAATATGACAACTTTCAAGGACAGTGGAGATGAGAGAAGGTGAATGAACTGTTGGCGGGTCTGAAGAAACAGCAGTCTGTGTTTACTCACAGCCGAGACATCAGTGACGCTACAGTGAAAGCTAGCTACCTCATTGCTAATGAAATCGCAGTGGCTTCAAAACCATTTAGTGAGGGTGAATTTGTAAAAACATGCATGATGAAGGCAGCGGAGATTGTGTGCCCTGAAAAGCGGCAGGCTTTTGCAAATATCAGCCTGACAAGAAACACAGTTGCAGACAGGATTTCCGATCTTTCAGTGGATTTGGACAGCCAGTTGAAGCAAAAAGTAAAGTCATTTATTGCGTTTTCGGTTGCAATTGATGAAAGCACGGACATTACAGATGTTGCACAACTGGCCATTTTCATCCGCGGAGTTGATGACACATTGACCGTCACCGAGGAGTTCATGGAGTTGGTGCCGATGACAGATACAACGACAGCAGCTGATATTTTTACCGCACTCGTCGGCGCGCTGGACAGGGTCGGAGTGGACTGGTCCCGCGCTGTCAGCCTGGCTACAGATGGTGCGCCCTCAATGATCGGGAAAAAAGCAGGCGTTGTGACAAAGTTCAGAGAGAAAGTGCAATCTGCAAATGGAGGATGTGATTTTTTGACTTTTCACTGTATTTTGCACCAGGAGGCTTTGTGTTGCAAGTCATTAAAGATGGATAACGTCATGAAGGTGGTCATCCAAACTGTTAATTTAATCCGATCCAGAAGCCTGAATCACCGTCAGTTTGACAGCCTTCTCAGAGAGAAAGACCACATCTATGGCCTGCCATACCACACTGAGGTAAGATGGTTAAGCCGAGGTGCTGTGCTGAGGCGTTTCTTTGATTTACGAGAAGAAATTGAACAGTTCATGGAAGAAAAGGGCAAACCAGTGTTAGAATTTAATTCCGCAGAATGGATGCAGGACCTTGCATTTATGGTGGATGTTACAGAGCACCTGAATAACTTGAACAAACAGCTGCAAGGGCGCAACAAAGTTGTCACGCAGTATTATGACAGCATACGTTCTTTCAAGTTGAAGCTGTCATTGTGGGAGACGCAACTTGCCGGTGGTGATGCAGCTCACTTCCCCTGTCTGAAAAATGTGTGCGCGACCAAACATGTGGCAGACATGAAGCGGTTCAAAGATAAAATAACGGGACTGTTACGGGAGTTTGAGCAACGCTTTCAGATTTATGTTTATATGTTTTTATGTTGATGTGCTATTGTTTTTAATTGATTTTATTTTATTTGTATATTTAACCTATTCTTGACGCTGTGGTTCTTGCACTTGTTTGGGGAACAGGATTTCATTATTTTTATCTACATTTCTGCCTGAGAAATGACACCCTGATATAGTTCTGTGATCTGTGAAACAGTTATGTTAATCACTGAGGCATTGTGTGTTTGTGTGTTCTTTTTCTTTAGAATTTTCAAATAAACTTGACGTGTTTTATGATTAATAGTGATGTTGTGCTTTTACTATTTTGGACACACTGTCCTCAGGCTCCAGCTTTATGTTGTATGTTGATCGTATTAAAACAAAGAAAACAATCTGAAGTTGTTGTTTTTAAGTTATATATACCATGATTTTTCCGGTCCGGCCCACTTGGGAATAGATTTTCCTCCATGTGGCCCCTGAGCTAAAATGAGTTTGACACCCCTGGTTTAGAGGATGAGGTTGATTGATTGATTAAGTATCAGTGTAGTGAGAGATAGTTGTCCTGACCTGCCTGTTCCCCATCAGGTCCTCACAGAGCACCCAGACTACCCTCTGATACAGACAGAGATCCGCTCTGCTCTCCGACCCTGAACCTCAGCCTGGGTCATGTGATTAACCCTCCATGGCTCTGACCACTAGTAACCTGTCAACATAGCACAAGGCCCCCTACTCCAATTAACTATGGGGAACTTTGTCTTTATCAAAACAAGTGCTTTGTTCTTTGCACAATATGTTCAAGATATACTGTACTGCACTTGAGATATGCAAATACTATGCAACTTTTATTAATAGTTGTTCTGTAATGTAAAATAGTCTGTTCGAATGTTAAATACAGTGCATTCAGAAAGTATTCAGACCCCTTGACTTTTAACACATTTTATTACGTTACAGCCTTATTCTAAAATGGATTAAATTGTTTTTTCCCCCTCAATCTACACACAATACCCCATAATGACAAAGGAAAAACAGGTTTGTAGCAAATGTATATAAAAAAAAAAAAAAGATATATATATATATATTACATTTACATAAGTATTCAGGCCCTTTACTCAGTACTTTGTTGAAGGACCTTTGGCAGCGATTACAGCCTCGAGTCTTCTTGGGTATGACGCTACAAGCTTGGCACACCTGTATTTGGGGAGTTTCTCCCATTCTTCTCTCTGCAGATCCTCTCAAGCTCTGTCAGGTTGGAGGGGGAGCGTCGCTGCACAGCTAATTTCAGGTCTCTCCAGAGATGTTTGATCGGGTTCAAGTCCAGGCTCTGGCTGGGCCACTCAAGGACATTCAGAGACTTGTCCCAAAGCTACTCCTGCGTTGTCTTGGCTGTGTGCTTAGGGTCGTTGTCCTGTTGGAAGGTGATCCTTTGCCCCAGTCTGAGGTCCTGAGCGCTCTGGAGCAGGTTTTCATCAAGAATCTCTCTGCACTTTGCTCCGTTCATCTTTCCCTCGATCCTGACTAGTCTCCCAGTCCCTGCCGCTGAAAAACATCCCCACAGCGTGATGCTGCCACCACCATGCTTCACCGTAGGGATGGTGTCGGGTTTCCTCCAGATGTGACGCTTGGAATTCAGGCCAAAGAGTTCAATCTTGGTTTCATCAGACCAGAGAATCTTGTTTCTCATGGTCTGTGAGTCTTTAGGTGCCTTTTTGGCAAACTCCAAGTGGGATGTCATGTGCCTTTTACTGAGGAGTGGCTTCCGTCTGGCCACTCTACCATTAAAGCCTGATTGGTGGAGTGCTGCAGAGATGGTTGTCCTTCTGGACGGTTCTCTGGCTATAAGGTGAATGCACCAATTTGTAAGTCGCTCTGGATAAGAGCGTCTGCTAAATGACGTAAATGTTCTCCCATCTACACAGCTCTGTCAGAGTGACCATTGGGTTCTTGGTCACCTCCCTGACCAAGGTCCTTCTCCCCCGATTGCTCAGTTTGGCGGCCAGCTCTAGGAAGAGTCTTGGTGGTTCTAAACTTCTTCCATTTAAGAATGATGGAGGCCACTGTGTTCTTGGGGACCTTCAGTGCTGCAGACATTTTTTGGTACCCTTCCCCAGATCTGTGCCTCGACACAATCACAGTCTCGGAGCTCTACGGACAATTCCTTCGACCTCATGGCTTGATTTTTGCTTTGACATTAATTGTCAACTGTGGGACCTTATATAGACAGGTGCGTGCCTTTCCAAATCATGTCCAATCAATTGAATTTGCCACAGGTGGACTCCAATCAAGTTGTAGAAACATCTCAAGGATGATCAATGGAAACAGGATGTACCTGAGTCTCATAGCAAAGGGTGTGAATACTTATGGAAAGGTATTTCTGTATTTATTTTAATAAAATTGCAAACATTTCTAAAAACCTGTTTTCACATATGGGGTATTGTGTGTACATCGATGATTAAAACATGAATTTAATCGATTGTAGAATAAGGCTGTAACGTTAGTGAAGGAGTCTGAATACTTTCCAAATACACTTGCACAGATGGGTCTTCCACTTTTGAAATATATATTTATTTCATATATATAATATAAATATATTTATTGGGTTGTGATGATTGCATTAATATCAGAATACATTTTTGAAATAATAAAGAATGAATTCTACAGATCTCTAAAGGCAGTGTCTATCTCTAAAGGTTTGCTGGCTGTGCTTCAGTGGCCCTATGCTGTTTACCAGACTGACATGGACACGGCATGAACCCACCAGAATCCCCGGTCCTCTCTGTTACCACCAGAACCCCCTGTCCTCTCTGTTACCACCAGAACCCCCTGTCCTCTCTGTTACCACCAGAACCCCCTGTCCTCTCTGTTACCACCAGAACCCCCTGTCCTCTCTGTTACCACCAGAACCCCCTGTCCTCTCTGTTACCACCAGAACCCCCGGTCCTCTCTGTTACCACCAGAACCCCCTGTCCTCTCTGTTACCACCAGAACCCCCTGTCCTCTCTGTTACCACCAGAACCCCCTGTCCTCTCTGTTACCACCAGAACCCCCTGTCCTCTCTGTTACCACCAGAACCCCCTGTCCTCTCTGTTACCACCAGAACCCCCTGTCCTCTCTGTTACCACCAGAACCCCCTGTCCTCTCTGTTACCACCAGAACCCCCGGTCCTCTCTGTTACCACCAGAACCCCCTGTCCTCTCTGTTACCACCAGAACCCCCTGTCCTCTCTGTTACCACCAGAACCCCCTGTCCTCTCTGTTACCACCAGAACCCCCTGTCCTCTCTGTTACCACCAGAACCCCCTGTCCTCTCTGTTACCACCAGAACCCCCTGTCCTCTCTGTTACCACCAGAACCCCCGGTCCTCTCTGTTACCACCAGAACCCCCTGTCCTCTCTGTTACCACCAGAACCCCCTGTCCTCTCTGTTACCACCAGAACCCCCTGTCCTCTCTGTTACCACCAGAACCCCCTGTCCTCTCTGTTAACACCAGAACCCCCGGTCCTCTCTGTTACCACCAGAACCCCCTGTCCTCTCTGTTACCACCAGAACCCCCGGTCCTCTCTGTTACCACCAGAACCCCCTGTCCTCTCTGTTACCACCAGAACCCCCTGTCCTCTCTGTTACCACCAGAACCCCCTGTCCTCTCTGTTACCACCAGAACCCCCTGTCCTCTCTGTTACCACCAGAACCCCCTGTCCTCTCTGTTACCACCAGAACCCCCTGTCCTCTCTGTTACCACCAGAACCCCCTGTCCTCTCTGTTACCACCAGAACCCCCTGTCCTCTCTGTTACCACCAGAACCCCCGGTCCTCTCTGTTACCACCAGAACCCCCTGTCCTCTCTGTTACCACCAGAACCCCCTGTCCTCTCTGTTACCACCAGAACCCCCTGTCCTCTCTGTTACCACCAGAACCCCCTGTCCTCTCTGTTACCACCAGAACCCCCTGTCCTCTCTGTTACCACCAGAACCCCCTGTCCTCTCTGTTACCACCAGAACCCCTGTCCTCTCTGTTACCACCAGAACCCCCTGTCCTCTCTGTTACCACCAGAACCCCCTGTCCTCTCTGTTACCACCAGAACCCCCTGTCCTCTCTGTTACCACCAGAACCCCCTGTATCATCATTATAGTATCACAGCCCAGTGTATCATCATTATAGTATCACAGCCCAGTGTATCATCATTATAGTGTCACAGCCCAGTGAATCATCATTATAGTATCACAGCCCAGTGTATCATCATTATAGTATCACAGCCCAGTGTATCATCATTATAGTATCACAGCCCAGTGTATCATCATTATAGTATCACAGCCCAGTGTATCATCATTATAGTGTCACAGCCCACTGTATCATCATTATAGTGTCACAGCCCACTGTATCATCATTATAGTATCACAGCCCAGTGTATCATCATTATAGTATCACAGCCCAGTGTATCATCATTATAGTATCACAGCCCAGTGTATCATCATTATAGTATCACAGCCCAGTGTATCATCATTATAGTGTCACAGCCCAGTGTATCATCATTATAGTATCACAGCCCACTGTATCATCATTATAGTGTCACAGCCCAGTGTATCATCATTATAGTATCACAGCCCAGTGTATCATCATTATAGTATCACAGCCCAGTGTATCATCATTATAGTGTCACAGCCCAGTGAATCATCATTATAGTATCACAGCCCAGTGTATCATCATTATAGTATCACAGCCCAGTGTATCATCATTATAGTATCACAGCCCAGTGTATCATCATTATAGTATCACAGCCCAGTGTATCATCATTATAGTGTCACAGCCCAGTGTATCATCATTATAGTGTCACAGCCCACTGTATCATCATTATAGTGTCACAGCCCACTGTATCATCATTATAGTATCACAGCCCAGTGTATCATCATTATAGTATCACAGCCCAGTGTATCATCATTATAGTGTCACAGCCCAGTGTATCATCATTATAGTATCACAGCCCACTGTATCATCATTATAGTGTCACAGCCCAGTGTATCATCATTATAGTATCACAGCCCACTGTATCATCATTATAGTATCACAGCCCACTGTATCATCATTATAGTATCACAGCCCAGTGTATCATCATTATAGTATGACAGCCCAGTGTATCATCATTATAGTATCACAGCCCACTGTATCATCATTATAGTATCACAGCCCAGTGTATCATCATTATAGTATCACAGCCCAGTGTATCATCATTATAGTGTCACAGCCCAGTGTATCATCATTATAGTATCACAGCCCACTGTATCATCATTATAGTATCACAGCCCAGTGTATCATCATTATAGTATCACAGCCCAGTGTATCATCATTATAGTGTCACAGCCCAGTGTATCATCATTATAGTATCACAGCCCACTGTATCATCATTATAGTGTCACAGCCCAGTGTATCATCATTATAGTATCACAGCCCAGTGTATCATCATTATAGTATCACAGCCCACTGTATCATCATTATAGTATCACAGCCCACTGTATCATCATTATAGTATGACAGCCCAGTGTATCATCATTATAGTATCACAGCCCACTGTATCATCATTATAGTATCACAGCCCAGTGTATCATCATTATATTATCACAGCCCAGTGTATCATCATTATAGTGTCACAGCCCAGTGTATCATCATTATAGTATCACAGCCCAGTGTATCATCATTATAGTATCACAGCCCAGTGTATCATCATTATAGTGTCACAGCCCAGTGTATCATCATTATAGTATCACAGCCCAGTGTATCATCATTATAGTATCACAGCCCACTGTATCATCATTATAGTGTCACAGCCCACTGTATCATCATTATAGTGTCACAGCCCAGTGTATCATCATTATAGTATCACAGCCCAGTGTATCATCATTATAGTATCACAGCCCAGTGTATCATCATGTAGTTATAGTGTCACAGCCCACTGTATCATCATTATAGTATCACAGCCCAGTGTATCATCATTATAGTGTCACAGCCCAGTGTATCATCATTATAGTATCACAGCCCAGTGTATCATCATTATAGTATCACAGCCCAGTGTATCATCATTATAGGATCACAGCCCAGTGTATCATCATTATAGTGTCACAGCCCAGTGTATCATCATTATAGTATCACAGCCCAGTGTATCATCATTATAGTATCACAGCCCAGTGTATCATCATTATAGTATCACAGCCCAGTGTATCATCATGTAGTTATAGTGTCACAGCCCACTGTATCATCATTATAGTATCACAGCACAGTGTATCATCATTATAGTATCACAGCCCAGTGTATCATCATTATAGTATCACAGCCCACTGTATCATCATTATAGTGTCACAGCCCAGTGTATCATCATTATAGTATCACAGCCCACTGTATCATCATTATAGTGTCACAGCCCAGTGTATCATCATTATAGTGTCACAGCCCAGTGTATCATCATGTAGTTATAGTGTCACAGCCCAGTGTATCATCATTATAGTGTCACAGCCCAGTGTATCATCATGTAGTTATAGTGTCACAGCCCAGTGTATCATCATTATAGTATCACAGCCCAGTGTATCATCATTATAGTATCACAGCCCAGTGTATCATCATGTAGTTATAGTGTCACAGCCCAGTGTATCATCATTATAGTGTCACAGCCCAGTGTATCATCATGTAGTTATAGTGTCACAGCCCAGTGAATCATCATTATAGTATCACAGCCCACTGTATCATCATTATAGTATCACAGCCCAGTGTATCATCATTATAGTATCACAGCCCAGTGTATCATCATTATAGTATCACAGCCCACTGTATCATCATTATAGTATCACAGCCCAGTGTATCATCATTATAGTATCACAGCCCACTGTATCATCATTATAGTATCACAGCCCAGTGTATCATCATTATAGTATCACAGCCCATTGTATCATCATTATAGTGTCACAGCCCAGTGTATCATCATTATAGTGTCACAGCCCAGTGTATCATCATTATAGTGTCACAGCCCAGTGTATCATCATTATAGTATCACAGCCCAGTGTATCATCATTATAGTGTCACAGCCCAGTGTATCATCATTATAGTATCACAGCCCAGTGTATCATCATTATAGTATCACAGCCCAGTGTATCATCATTATAGTGTCACAGCCCAGTGTATCATCATTATAGTATCACAGCCCACTGTATCATCATTATAGTATCACAGCCCAGTGTATCATCATTATAGTGTCACAGCCCAGTGTATCATCATTATAGTGTCACAGCCCAGTGTATCATCATTATAGTATCACAGCCCAGTGTATCATCATTATAGTATCACAGCCCAGTGTATCATCAGTATAGTGTCACAGCCCAGTGTATCATCATTATAGTATCACAGCCCAGTGTATCATCATTATAGTGTCACAGCCCAGTGTATCATCATTATAGTATCACAGCCCAGTGTATCATCATTATAGTATCACAGCCCAGTGTATCATCATTATAGTATCACAGCCCAGTGTATCATCATTATAGTGTCACAGCCCAGTGTATCATCATTATAGTATCACAGCCCAGTGTATCATCGGGTAGTTATCGATTAACAGCCCACTTTATCCTCAGTTTAACTCTTTCTTTGGATTGTAATACTTTCAAATTCACAGGTGATTATTATAACTGTTATTCAATGCATTATTCAACACTAAAATGCTACACGTGGTCAAGGCTCAATCACTCAATGAAATATAATGTTTGGTTTGGTGAGGATACAGTGCTGTTCCGTATGGTCTTGTGGGAACACAACCTGTATCAGGACTACGGCAGTGAGCAGATCAATGTCATTAATCATCCTCGCTAGACCGGGGACCTTGGCAACACTTACTGTACAGTGGGAAATCAGGCCAGCGCCCCCCAAAACAAACATCTCTAATGTCTGAAAGGAACACATAAGACTAGTTTCTCTTTTTACTGTAGTATTCTCTATGGTAGTACTTTCTCTAACTGGTCATATGTTCTCTGGAGGACTTGAACAGTGTAACAGTGGCATGTTATCTGATGCGTTTCAGTAATGATAGAGCTCTGTTAAGGCTGTCCAACCTGCTTCCTCTGGGACACGTGGAGGGTCCATGTATAACTGTAACACCATCAACAAGCCCACAGCCTCAACCCGGGTCTCATCCTTCATGGAATGGATGTACGAGGTAAGATTTTTAAATTGTTTATTTCACCTTTATTTAACCAGGTAAGCCAGTTGAGAACAAGTTCTCATTTACAACAGCGACCTGGCCAAGATAAAGCAAAGCAGTGTGATAAAAACAACAACACAGAGTTACATATGGGGTAAACAAAACATAAAGTCAGAAATACAACAAAAAATATATATACAGTGTGTGCAAATGTAGCAAGTTATGGAGGTAAGGCAATAAATAGGCCATAGTGCAAAATAATTACAATTAGTATTAACACTGGAATGATAGACGTGCAAGAGATGATGTGCAAATAGAGATACTGGGGTGCAAATGAGCAAAATAAATAACAATATAGGGATGAGGTAGTTGGGTGGGCTAATTTCAGATGGGCTGTGTACAGGTGCAGTGATCGGTAAGGTGCTCTGACAACTGATGCTTAAAGTTAGTGAGGGAGATAAGAGTCTCCAGCTTCAGAGATTTTTGCAGTTCGTTCCAGTCATTGGCAGCAGAGAACTGGAAGGAATGGCGGCCAAAGGAGGTGTTGGCTTTGGGGATGACCAGTGAGATATACCTGCTGGACCGCAGACTACGGGTGGGTGTTGCTATGGTGACCAATGAGCTAAGATAAGGCAGAGATTTGCCTAGCAGTGATTTATAGATGGCCTGGAGCCAGTGGGTTTGGCGACGAATATGTAGTGAGGACCAGCCAACAAGAGCGTACAGGTCACAGTGGTAGGTATTATATGGGGCTTTGGTGACAAAACGGATGGCACTGTGATAGACTACATCCAATTTGCTGAGTAGAGTGTTGGAGGCTATTTTGTAAATGACATCGCCAAAGTCAAGGATCGGTAGGATAGTCAGATTTACGAGGGCATGTTTGGCAGCATGAGTGAAGGAGGCTTTGTTGCGAAATAGGAAGCCGATTCTAGATTTAACTTTGGATTGGAGATGCTTAATGTGAGTCTGGAAGGAGAGTTTACAGTCTAACCAGACACCTAGGTATTTGTAGTTGTCCACATACTCTAGGTCAGACCCGTCGAGAGTAGTGATTCTAGTCGGGTGGGCGGGTGCCAGCAGCGTTCGATTGAATAGCATGCATTTAGTTTTACTAGTGTTTAAGAGCAGTTGGAGGCTACTGAAGGAGTGTTGTATGGCATTGAAGCTCGTTTGGAGGTTTGTTAACACAGTGTCCAATGAAGGGCCAGATGTATACAAAATGGTGTCGTCTGCATAGAGGTGGATCTGAGAATCACCAGCAGCAAGAGCGACATCATTGATATACACAGAGAAAAGAGTCGGCCCAAGAATTGAACCTTGTGGCACCCCCATAGAGACTGCCATAGGTCCAGACAACAGGCCCTCCGATTTGACACATTGAACTCTATCTGAGAAGTAGTTGGTGAACCAGGCGAAGCAGTCATTTGAGAAACCAAGGCTATTTAGTCTGCCAATAAGAATGTGGTGGTTGACAGAGTCGAAAGCCTTTGCCAGGTCAATGAAGACGGCTGCACAGTACTGTCTATTATCAATCGCGGTTATAATATCGTTTAGGACCTTGAGCGTGGCTGAGGTGCACCCATGACCAGCTCGTTAACCGGATTGCATAGCGGAGAAGGTACGGTGGGATTCGAAATGGTCGGTGATCTGTTTGTTAACTTGGCTTTCAAATACTTTCGAAAGGCAGGGCAGGATGGATATGGGTCTGTAACAGTTTGGATCTAGAGTGTCACCCCCTTTGAAGAGGGGGATGACCGCGGCAGCTTTCCAATCTCTGGGGATCTCAGACGTTACGAAAGAGAGGTTGAACAGGCTAGTAATAGGGGTTGCGACAAATTCGGTGGCTAATTTTAGAAAGAAAGGGTCCAGATTGTCTAGCCCAGCTGATTTGTAGGGGTCCAGATTTTTCTGCTCTTTCAGAACATCAGCTGTCTGAATTTGTGTGAAGGAGAAGCGGGGGGGGGGGGGCATGGGCAAGTTGCAGCGGAGGGTGCAGAGCTGGTGACCGGTGTAGTGGTAGCCAGGTGGAAAGCATGGCCAGCCGTAGCAAAATGCTTGTTGATATTCTCGATTATTGTAGATGTATCGGTGGTGATAGTGTTTCCTAGCCTCAGTGCAGTAGGCAGCTGGGAGGAGGTGCTCTTATTCTCCATGGACTTTACAGTGTCCCAAACCTTTTTGGAGTTAATGCTACAGGATGCAAATTTCTGTTTGAAAAAGTTAGCCTTTGCTTTCCTAACTGCTTGTGTATATTGGTTCCTGACTTCCCTGAAAAGTTGCATATCGATGCTAATGCAGTACGCCACAGGATGTTTTTGTGCAAGTCAAGGGCAGTCAAGTCTGAGGAGAACCAGGGGCTATATCTGTTCTTAGTTCTGAATTTTTTGAATGGGGCATGCTTACTTAAGATTGAGAGAAAAGCACTTTTAAAGAACAACCAGGCATTCTCTACTGACGTAATGAGATCGATATCCATCTAGGATACCTGGGCCAGGTCAATTAGGAAGGCCTGCTTGCTAAAGTGTTTTAGGGAGCGTTTGACAGTGATGAGGGGTGGTCATTTGACCGCGGACCCGTTACGGACGCAGGCAATAAGGCAGTGATCGCTGAGATCCTGGTTGAAGACAGCGGAGGTGTATTTAGAGGGTGTTAAGCATATCCCAGTTTAGGTCACCAAGCAGTATGAACTCTGAGGATAGATGAGGGGCAATCAATTCACATATGGTGTCCAGGGCACAGCTGGGGGCTGAGGGGGGTCTGTAGCAAGCGGCAACAGTGAGAGACTTATTTCTGGAAAGGTGGATTTTTAGAAGTAGGAGCTCAAACTGTTTGGGCACAGACCTGGATAGTATGATAGAGCTCTGCAGGCTATCTCTACAGTAGATTGCAACTCCACCCCCTTTGGCAGTTCTATCTAGACGGAAAATGTTATAGTTGGGGATGGAAATTTCTGAATTTGTGGTGGCCTTCCTAAGCCAGGATTCAGACACTGCTAGAACATCAGGGTTGGCGGAGTGTGCTAACGCAGTGAATAACTCAAACTTAGGGAGGAGGCTTCTGATGTTAACGTGCAGAAAACCAAGGCTTTTTACAGTTACAGAAGTCAACAAATGATAGCTCCTGGGGAGTTGGAGTGATTCTGGGGGCTGCAGGGCCTGGGTTAGCCTCTACATCACTAGAGGAACAGAGGAGGACTAGAATAAGGATACGGCTAAAGGCTTTAAGAACTGGTCTTCTAGTGCGTTGGGTACAGAGAATAAAGGGGGCAGATTTCCGGGCGTTGTAGAATAGATTCAGGGCATTATGTACAGACAAGGATATGGAAGGATATGAGTACAGTGGAGGTAAACCTAAGCGTTGGGTAACAATGAAAGAGATAGCATCACTGGAGGCACCGATTGAGCTGGTCTCCGTGTGTATGGGGGGTGGAACAAAGGAGCTATTTGAGGCAGTTTGAGAGGGACTTGGGGCTCTACAGTGAAATTGTATAATAAGAACTAACTGGAACAGCAATAGGCAAGGCATATTGACATGGGAGAGAGGCATAAAGCAATCACAGGTGTTATTCGAGAGAGCTAAGACAACAACTGATAATGGCGATGAAAGTTTGCGCTGAGGCTAAACAGAATAAACAGGAAAGGGTACCGTGTAAAGGAACAGTCCAGCAGGCATCAGCTGTGCAGCTGAGTGATCATAAGGTCCAGTGAACAGCAATATGTGAGCCCGAGAGCAGTTCGAATTGATGCTACAGCACAGGCTAGCAGGAATCACGGCTGTTGTTTGCGTGAGCTAGCGGGCCGGGGCTAGCAGATCGATCTTCGTGGTCGTCGCAACGGGAAGCCTGTTGAAACCACAGACGATTACGTCGGCAGACCAGTCGAGACTCTCCTCTCCCTTTCTCCCCTCTCCTCCTCTCCCTTTCTCCCCTCTCCTCCTCTCCATTTCTCCCCTCTCCTCCTCTCCCCTCTCCCCTCTTCTCCTCTCCCTTTCTCTCCTCTCCTCCTCTCCCTTTCTCCCCTCTCCTCCTCTCCCTTTCTCTCCTCTCCTCCTCTCCCTTTCTCCCCTCTCCTCTCCCTTTCTCTCCTCTCCTCCTCTCCCTTTCTCTCCTCTCCTCCTCTCCCTTTCTCCCCTCTCCCCCTCTCCCTTTCTCTCCTCTCCTCATCTCCCTTTCTCCCCTCTCCTCCTCTCCCTTTCTCTCCTCTCGCTTTCTGTCCTCTCCTCTCCCTTTCTCCCCTCTACCCCTCTCCCCTTCTCCCCTCTCCTCCTCTCCCCTTCTCCCCTCTCCTCCTCTCCCTTTCTCCCCTCTCCCTTTCTCTCCTCTCCTCCTCTCCCTTTCTCCCCTCTCCTCCTCTCCCTTTCTCTCCTCTCCTCCTCTCCCTTTCTCCCCTTTCCTCCTTTCCCTTTCTCTCCTCTCCCTTTCTCCCCTCTCCTCCTCTCCCTTTCTCTCATCTCCTCCTCCCCTCTCCTCCTCTCCCTTTCTCTCCTCTCTCCTCTCCTCCTCTCCCTTTCTCCCCTCTCCTCCTCTCCCTTTCTCCCCTCTCCTCCTCTCCCTTTCTCTCCTCTTGGTTTCTTTCCTCTCCTCTCCCTTTCTCCCCTCTCCTCCTCTCCCTTTCTCTCCTCTCCTCCTCCCCTCTCCTCCTCTCCCTTTCTCTCCTCTCCTCTCCTCCTCTCCCTTTCTCCCCTCTCCTCTTCTCCCTTTCTCCCCTCTCCTCTCCTCCTCTCCCTTTCTCTCCTCTCCCTTTCTCCCCTTTCCTCCTCTCCCTTTCTCTCCTCTCCTCCTCTCCCTTTCTCCCCTCTCCTCCTCCCCTCTCCTCCTCTCCCTTTCTCTCCTCTCTCCTCTCCTCCTCTCCCTTTCTCCCCTCTCCTCCTCTCCCTTTCTCTCCTCTCTCCTCTCCTCCTCTCCCCTCTCCTCCTCTCCCTTTCTCTCCTCTCCCTTTCTCTCCTCTCCTCCCCTCCTTTTCTCTTCTTCTCTTTCAGTATTGATGACTGAATATTACTGATTGATCATTCACTGTTTATAACTGTTAGTTTATAGGAATGTTATAACCACATCCACTCCTCCTGATAATGTCCTTTCCTACAGGTCATGGAGTAACAGTCTCACATTTCCTCATGTTTAGAATCTAGAGCCCCGCCAGCCATCCCTAGAGGCATTCTATTCTCTAGCTCCTCCTATAATCTACCTAGCTCCTAGAAACCCCATTCAGTAATCACTGTCTAACGTAGATTCATCACAGAGGGTAGTGTTGTGTTGTCCTCCTGTAGTCAACAAAGACTGAATACAGCAACAGGATGGAGACTAGAGGAAAAAACCAACAGAGAGCTGTATCCCTCACATAACACTCCACCCCCGACCCTGACCCCGCATGCTCCACCCTGAGAATGTTGTGGAAATTCCAGACCATAGTCGTATTGTCATAGTAACCATGCCTGTTTCACACCGACAGAGGGGCGCCACTCTTGGTAAACTGTTTTTAATGAGCTGTGAGGGAGTGGCGGTACTGTTACACTGGTCTAAAGTGGTGATTAACTGAATTAAAAAACACAGAAATCCACCATATCTACCAAAACAAAAGACATGCAGGTTGTAGTCCAAACACAAAGATTCTTTATTCTCCAACACATGAACCAATTTAACAGTTTGAAGGGTTTCATTGTTAAAGTGTAGACTACACTACATCCTTGAGCAAATAATGTTGGAGACGAGAAACCATGGAGACGAGAAACCAGACACAAATTCCAGAGAGTTACAAAAAACATTAGGAAAACATGCATGCAGGGCAACTCAGACGTTTCCCCAGTGGACATACGCCACATACAGTGCCTTCAGAAAGTATTCATACCCCTTGACTTATTCCACATTTTGTTGTTGTTCCAGCCTGAATTCAAAATGGATTAAATAGATTGTTTTTCTCACCCGTCTACACACAATATCCCATAAGAAAGTGAAAACATGTTTTTGCACATTTATTGAAAATGAAATACAGAAATGTCTAATTTACATAAGTATTCACACCCCTGAGTCAACAATTTGTAGAGTCACCTTTGGTAGTGATTACAGCTGTCAGTCTTTCTGGGTAAGTCTAGAAGATGTTTCCACACCTGGATTGTGCAACATATTCCCATTATTATTTTCAAAATTCTTCAAACTCTGTCAAGTTGGTTGTTGATCATTGCTAGACAACCATTTTCAGGTCTTGCCATAGATTTAAGTCAAAACTGTAACTCGGCCACTCAGGAAGATTCACTGTCTACTTGGTAAGCAACTCCAGTGTAGATTTGGCCTTGTGTTTTAGGTTATTGTCCTGCTGAAAGGTGAATTCACCTCCCAGTGTCTGGTGGAAAGCAGACTGAACCAGGTTTTCCTCTAGGATTCTCCCTGTGCTTAGCTCCATTCCGTTTATTTATTTTTTACTCCCCAGTCCTTAACAATGACAAGCATACCCATACCATGATGCAGCCACCACTATGCTTGAAAATATGGACAGTGATACTTTGTATTCAGGACAAAAAGTTGTTCGCTTTGCCACATTTTTTGCAGTATTACTTTAGTGCCTTGTTGCAAACAGGATGCATGTTTTGGAATATTCGTATTCTGTACAGGCTTCCTTCTTTTCACTCTGTCATTTAGGTTAGTATTGTGGAGTAACTACAATGTTGTTGATCCATCCTCAGTTTTCTCCTATCACAGCCATTCAACTCTGTAACTGTTTTAAAGTCACCATTGGCCTGAGCGGTTTCCTTCCTCTCCGGCAACTGAGTTAGGAAGGCCACCTGTATATTTGTAGTGACTGGGTGTATTGATACACCATCCAAAGTGTAATTAATAACTTCACCATGCTTAAAGGGATATTCAATGTCTACTTTTTTTTTTTCTTTGTGGTTGAATCTGTGTTGAAATTCACTGCTCGACTGAAGGACCTTACAGATAATTCACGTCGGTAGCCATTAAGTATTTGTATTTATTAGGGATCCCCATTATCTGCTGCCATAAGGTGTATTTTTACCTCTTTTTTTAAAATCTGATTCTACATAGCCTCGTTATCGGTACCTCATTATTGTTCTTTTATTGTGTTACTTATATTTTTTACTTTAGTTTATTTGGTAAATATTTTCTTAAAACTGCATTGTTGGTTAAAGGCTTGTAAGTAAGCATTTCATTGTAATGTCTCCACCTGTTGTATTCGGCGCATGTGACAAATAACATTTGATTTGATTTGAATTGTATGTGTGGGTTACAGAGATGAGGCAGTCATTAAAAAATCATGTTAAACACTATTATTTTGTAACTTGTTAAGCACATTTTTACTCCTGAACTTATTTAGGCTTGCCATAACAAAGTGGTTGAATACTTAGTGACTCAGCTTTTCATTTATTAATTTGTAAAAAATAATAATTGAAAAACATAATTCCACTTCGACAATATGGGGTATTGTGTGTTAGCCGGTGACAAAAAAAATCTCAATTTAATCCGTTTAAAATTCAGGCTGTAACACAACAAAATGTCTGAACCAGTGGTGTGAATACCTTCTGAAGGCACTGTACCTATCCAGTGAACCAGTGGTGTGAATACTTTCTGAAGGCACTGTACCTATCCAGTGACCCAGTGGTGTGAATACCTTCTGAAGGCACTGTACCTATCCAGTGAACCAGTGGTGTGAATACCTTCTGAAGGCACTGTACCTATCCAGTGAACCAGTGGTGTGAATACCTTCTGAAGGCACTGTACCTATCCAGTGAACCAGTGGTGTGAATACCTTCTGAAGGCACTGTACCTATCCAGTGAACCAGTGGTGTGAATACCTTCTGAAGGCACTGTACCTATCCAGTGAACCAGTGGTGTGAATACCTTCTGAAGGCACTGTACCTATCCAGTGAACCAGTGGTGTGAATACCTTCTGAAGGCACTGTACCTATCCAGTGAACCAGTGGTGTGAATACCTTCTGAAGGCACTGTACCTATCCAGTGAACCAGTGGTGTGAATACCTTCTGAAGGCACTGTACCTATCCAGTGAACCAGTGGTGTGAATACCTTCTGAAGGCACTGTACCTATCCAGTGAACCAGTGGTGTGAATACCTTCTGAAGGCACTGTACCTATCCAGTGAACCAAGCATCACCTGACCAAGAGAAAGGCAATGCTAGGGTGAAAGGAGACACATCTGATGGGGTTAAAACTTCGGTAGATGTTGAAACACTAAAGAAAAAGAAACAATAAAAATGAGACCAAGATGTACAAACAAAGTCAAGGATTTAAGAAAAAGTCAATTTATTTTTATTTTTGAAGGGACAAACTGTCAAAAAGGACTTGGATGGAATGAACAGCTTTTTAAACGGTCAGTTAGAGATAAAACAGTTTTGGTTTGCTCTGCATTCAGGAAATATGTACAAACATAAAAGGTAATTTTAAGAAATATATATTTACGGAGCATTAGTACTTTACATTAATAAATACCCATTGTTGCCATGCCTTAGAATGATGTATATACACCAGAGACGCTGTGTCCTGTTAGATGATCTCAACCAATAGAAAACCCTGTCTCAACGTAAGCAAATGAAGGCAGATAAGCAGAAGAATACATTTCCACCTGTGCATTATGCACTGTTTAAAGTATATAATAATCAGATAACATAACGTATGAATGGGACTATCCGCTATAGGCTGTAGAAACAGCATGCAGATCAGCTCGACTAGTCCCATTCCTCATCTTCAGCACGCCAACCGGACCGTTGGCATGTTCAAAAGGTCTGCTTGAGGACTTCATGAGGTGACACACAACTGAGGCTTTTTGCATAATATATGCAGTTTTTATCCACAAAAATATATTTGTAAATAACACAAAAATGTTATTTACAATATCATGTGATCTCAGTCACAAATCATTCCGAGTACAATGATATGGATCTTTTTCTAATTCATTTTGTTTGTGGCATTCCATAGTCCATAGTGCTGAAAAATCCTTTAAAATGCTGGAGAGCAATAGCCTTCATAATAACTTTGCATTTTCTTAATAAAATAATTAATTTCAGTGATACAGATTTAGAATTCTTCTTTCAATCTACACAATTGAGTTATAAAATATTAGTGTGATTCTCTATGGTAGCAGTATCTACAGCAGACCCAGAATTATACATTTTGATTTAGAAAATAGGAAGGTTACACAGAACAGCTCAAACAGAAACACTGTGCTGCTGGCCTGGTGGAGATGGGCAGACGTTGACCGAATCCACCCCTAAACACTGTGCTGCTGGCCTGGTAGAGATGGCCAGACGTTGGCCGAATCCACCCCTAAACACTGTGCTGCTGGCCTGGTAGAGATGGCCAGACGTTGGCCGAATCCACCCCTAAACACTGTGCTGCTGGCCTGGTAGAGATGGCCAGACGTTGGCCGAATCCACCCCTAAACACTGTGCTGCTGGCCTGGTAGAGATGGCCAGACGTTGGCCGAATCCACCCCTAAACACTGTGCTGCTGGCCTGGTAGAGATGGCCAGACGTTGACCGAATCCACCCCTAAACACTGTGCTGCTGGCCTGGTAGAGATGGGCAGACGTTGACCGAATCCACCCCTAAACACTGTGCTGCTGGCCTGGTAGAGATGGCCAGACGTTGACCGAATCCACCCCTAAACACTGTGCTGCTGGCCTGGTAGAGATGGCCAGACGTTGACCGAATCCACCCCTAAACACTGTGCTGCTGGCCTGGTAGAGATGGCCAGACGTTGGCCGAATCCACCCCTAAACCCTGATTGGATTTGACAGGTGTAAGCAATATGGTAATTGCTCCACCTTGCCCTGTGATAGGCCAGGTGGAAGTTTCATTCTATTGCTTATACCAATCAAATCCCCTCAGATCTCCACAAGGGCGTAGGGTTTAGGGATTGATTTGGGATTGGGGCCCTCCTCAACCACACAGGCCAGAGTAAACAACACCCCCCTCTTATTGCCCAACGTGTCACTAATTAGATCAAACTACTAAAGTGATGACAGAAATAATTTCACCAAAATGTTATGTTTAAATAATAAGAGAATATATATTAAATACTTTCCCAATGGACTTTTCTTTTCTATAATCCCATATTGCCGACCATGTCTCTGAGCAGAGTAAAACAGGGATATTACTGATTTAGACACTACGTCCCAAATGGCACCCTATTCCCTATATAGTGCACTATGTTTTACCAGGGCTCTGGTCACAAGTAGTGCACTATATAGGGAATATGATGCAATTTGGGACAGATACACAGATACATAAGGAAAGATTGCACTTCCAGGTTATAAATATCAAACCACAGTGCTGCTTCAACAAAGATTTAGTAGGTTTTTATCTGAAAATAAATATAAAATCATAAAATCAATAAATAAAAACATAATAATAATAATACTATAGATAAGTTATATAGCTGTTTTGAATACCATTTTCAGCTGTACTGTTGTTGGTTTCTCAGCGTATTCATTAGTACCCAGCTCCATAGTTTGTGAAAGGAACTGTTGAGTAGACCTGAGAGCAGAGATGGAAGACAACATTCACTTCACAGACAGACGGAGAACCAGGAAGTTATGGTTCACCACGGAGAACCAGGAAGTTATGGTCACCCATCAACAGGAGCTGATCAAGGAGCTCTCTGAGTGACCGCTGCACCGTATACCAGAACCTCGGACGGCATTCTGGGGACACAGAGGAAGAGGCCTCTAGCTTTAGGATGAAACACGGGGGGGCTGACCCCTGACTGACCCCACCAACTCCAGTCAACTGGGACGGAGCACAGAGCGGTAAACGGGGTCATGATGTGATTTTATTACAGGGGTTTAGTCTGTGTAAAGCAACACCCACCACAGCGCTACATAGAGCTAGAAAAAGTCCCTGAGGCCGACTAGGTGAAAAATCTGTCAATGTGCCCTTGAGCAAGGCACTTAACCCTAATTGCTCCTGTAAGTCGCTCTGGATAAGAGCGTCTGCTAATTGACTAAAATGTAAATGTTTAAAACCCTTAAGTCGATGTCCGTGTCCCACAAATATCTAATTAGCATAATAATAAAGAAATGCCATAAAAATCTGTTTAAGATCGTTTTTTTGCTTTAGTTTTTTTTGCATCCGCTGATGTCAGCCACCTGTATGGGCGGTGAAAGGTGGCATAGCTACAGTAGTGTTTGGCAGACCATCAGACATCCCCAAAAATCGGTCTTCTCACGTCTGTACCGTCCGAACGGTTTGGCCTTCAAAACTATTATGGCCCCTGTATGGAAAGACCCCACGATGGAAAGACCCCACGATGGAAAGACCCCACGATGGAAAGACCCCACGATGGAAAGACCCCACGATGGAAAGACCCCACGATGGAAAGACCCCACGATGGCGTTCTCCATTTTGCTCTACGACTCCCACAAGTTTCGCGGGTCCCGTTTTTGAAGTCGGCACCGCCAATATTCCACCTTCTGTCTGTAGTGGCTGAACAGTTTGGGATTTAACACATTAATATGAACCCTCTGTGGAAGATGAGACTCTCTGCTCTAGGAGGCCTCAAGACTCGTTTGAAGGTAGCCCGGTACCAGTTTTAAAAAAATGAATGGAAGTACACTGAACAAAATATAAACGCAACATGTTGAAAGAAAGGTAGGGGCGTACATTAGAAAAACAGCCAGTATCTGGTGTGACCACCATTTGCCTCATGCAGCGCTTTGCATAGAGTTGATCAGGCTGTTGATTGTGGCCTGTGGAATGTTGTCAAACTCCTCAATGGCTGTGCGAAGTTGATGGATATTGGCAGAGACTGGAACACGCTGGCGTACACGTCAATCCAGAGCATCCCAAACATGCTCAATGGGTGACATGTCTGGTGAGTATGCAGGCCATGGAAGAACTGGGACATTTTCAGCTTCCAGGAATTGTGGACAGACCCTTGGGACATGGGGCCGTGCATTATCATGCTGAAACATGAGGTGATGGCGGCGGATGAATGGCACGACAATGGGCCTCAGGATCTCGTCACGGTATCTCTGTGCATTCAAATTGCCATCGTTAAAATGCAATTGTGTTCGTTGTCTCCCTCAAAACTTGAGACATCTGTTGGATTGTGTTTTGTGACAAAACTGCACATTTTAGAGTAGCCTTTTATTGTCCTCAGCACAAGGTGCACCTGTGTAATGATCATGCTGTTTAATCAGCTTCTTGATATGCCACACCTGTCAGGTGGATGGATTATCTTGGCAAAGGAGAAATGCTCACTAACAGGGATGTAAACAAATTTGTGCACAACATTTGAGAGAAAAGCTTTTTGTGCTTATGGAACATTATTTCTGCTCATGCAACCAAAACTTTACATGTTCCGTTTATATTTCTGTTCAGTGTATACATGGAAGTAGTTTAATGCCTAAACAAAGGGGTTAAATATGTCAAATTATAATAATCCTGGTATTTCTTCTCTCTCAAAACAAACTTCCTTTTAATGTATTTGTTGACTGTTTATTCCATGTATGAATCTGTTATTCAATGTGTTTCTATGGGCTAATAGCAGTAAGGTCAAATTCAATGTTTCATCAAATATATATTTTTATATATTATTTTGTATACCCAAAGGGGTCCTAAAATTCTAAATCAAATAGCTAAATTATCATTTTTATGACCATATTAAAACAATTCCAAATGTCAGCTTAGTAGAACCCCGCCTCCCCCCGGTTTAGACTCTAGGGGGTTAAAGATTCCCCCAGTCAGCCCCATCCAACGGGGCCAGATCAGGGATCACAGGGCCAGATCAGGGATCAGAGGCCAGATCAGGGATCACTGGGCCAGATCAGGGATCACAGGGCCAGATCAGGGATCACAGGGCCAGATCAGGGATCACAGGGCCAGATCAGGGATCACTGGGCCAGATCAGGGATCACAGGGCCAGATCAGGGATCAGAGGCCAGATCAGGGATCACAGGGCCAGATCAGGGATCACAGGGCCAGATCAGGGATCACAGGGCCAGATCAGGGATCACAGGGCCAGATCAGGGATCACTGGGCCAGATCAGGGATCACAGGGCCAGATCAGGGATCACAGGGCCAGATCAGGGATCACAGGGCCAGATCAGGGATCACAGGGCCAGATCAGGGATCACAGGGCCAGATCAGGGATCTTAGAATTGAGGTTTTACTTTTATTTTAATCTCACTTTTCTTTTTCTTTTTTCAACTGAAACGTTAGCTGCCATTTCATATAGCAATATCTACCAACTGAAACGTTAGCTGCCATTTCATATAGCAATATCTACCAACTGAAACGTTAGCTGCCATTTCATATAGCAATATCTACCAACTGAAACGTTAGCTGCCATTTCATATAGCAATATCTACCAACTGAAACGTTAGCTGCCATTTCATATAGCAATATCTACCAACTGAAACGTTAGCTGCCATTTCATATAGCAATATCTACCAACTGAAACGTTAGCTGCCATTTCATATAGCAATATCTACCAACTGAAACATTAGCTGCCATTTCATATAGCAATATCTACCAACTGAAACGTTAGCTGCCATTTCATATAGCAATATCTACCAACTGAAACGTTAGCTGCCATTTCATATAGCAATATCTACCAACTGAAACGTTAGCTGCCATTTCATATAGCAATATCTACCAACTGCTTTACTAACATTTGGAAGGCAAGAGCGGAATCTCAATAACAATAGATAAGCAAGAGAGAAATCCCAGCAGTCTGTTTACACTGACCACCGTCCCCCTAATTTACTACATAGTCCAGAACACAGTTCAGGTCCTGATAGTTAACCCCTGACGGCTTCCTCCAACAGCTCATTGTCTGTGAATGTTGCAGGGGGTTCTGGGACAGATTCTGACAGACCAATCAGAGACTCCAGGAAGCAGGTCCCAGGGTCACTGGCCTGTGATTGGCTGCTGGGGTAACTAGGCAACTGGAAGTGAAAAAAGTTGTCCATGTGTTGGTCCTTTAGGGAGCTGTAGAGGGAGGAAGGACCCAGACAGAAACCATCAAAGAACTCCAGGTCAGACTCTGAGGACAGGCTGAGGTCCATGTAGCTGGCAGCAGGGCGGTCTACTGAGGGGGATGGGGTGTTGGGGCGGTCTACTGAGGGAGAGGGGGGGTTGGGCCGGTCTACTGAGGGAGAGGGGGGGTTGGGGCGGTCTACTGAGGGAGGGGGGGGGTTGGGGCGGCCTACTGAGGGAGAGGGGGGGTTGGGGCGGTCTACTGAGGGAGAGGGGGGGTTGGGCCGGTCTACTGAGGGAGAGGGGGTGTTGGGGCGGTCTACTGAGGGAGGGGGGGGGTTGGGGCGGTCTACTGAGTGAAAGGGGGGGTTGGGGCGGTCTACTGAGGGAGAGGGGGGGTTGGGGCGGTCTACTGAGTGAAAGGGGGGGTTGGGGCGGTCTACTGAGGGAGAGGGGGGGTTGGGGCGGTCTACTGAGTGAAAGGGGGGGTTGGGGCGGTCTACTGAGGGAGAGGGGGGGTTGGGGATTCTGCAGCCGCTGTGGTGGAACAGACAGTTGCCTTGGTTAGCGTTATCATCTAACAGTTGTGATAAGGCCATGGCCCTGTTGTCTGTGTACACCTCATCCTCCTCTGAGAAGTCTGCCGTGCTAAACCCTCCCAACATCCACGTTGTTGTCGTCATGGACAACGGCTGCTGCTGTAGCCGTTGCTCGGGGCAACAGCGGTTGTCATTAACAATGTAGTTATTTACGTTATAGTCGTTGTCGTTGGTGATGTCGCTGAAGCTGAGGATGCGGCTCAGTCCGTTCTCATCCACATCATCCAGCAGGGGGCCGTCCTCCCGGCCTAACCCCGCCCCTTCCTCTGAGTCCTCACTCGCCCCCGAGGAGGCAGAGGAGTCCGTCATGTCGCTGCTACAGCTGTTCTCCCCGACCTCCGCAAGCTCTGAGCTGAAGTAGAAGGAGGGGCCATCTGGGATGGAGGAGAGGTCGGACAGGGGGTTATGGGCGTGGCCCGGGGCTGGGGTGGTCTCTCCCGGGTCCTCTTCCTCTGGTCCAGACGTCTCCTCCAGTCTCTTCTCCAGCTCTAGCTTCATGATGGTGTGGATGTAGTGGGTCTGAACCCGGCTGGAGTTGAACTCTATGCGACCTTCCTGGTTACCGCAGCCATCCTTAGTGCAGCCGCAGGGAAATGACGAGTGGTCCATCTGGGGAGAAGAGGACGTTAAAATCAGGTTCTGCTTTGTCACGGAGGGTACAGCATGTCGTATTACAGTGGACAACTAACCACTGCAATAGGTTCTGCTCATATTGTTAGGAATATAAAGTATTTAAACATGAGAGGTCAGTTTACTGTTAACATTGAAGTTGAAGAAATGTTCATATGTGAGTTTTTATTAGCAGTGTGTCTTACCTGACACTTGATGCCCGCCAGGTTGCAGGCGCAGGTCTCTGGCTCACAGAAGCCCTGACAGTCACAGCCACAGTCCTCCCTGGACACTCTCAGCTGCTGGAGCTGCCTCTTCTCCTCCTTATCGATCTTCTTCACCCCCGCGGCCTTCAGCAGGGCGTGTCTCCGCTTGGAGGGGTAGGGGTGGAGGAAGGAGCCGTCGTCTAGGTTACAACTGCTGATGTCCATCTCGTCCTCTGGGATGTCTTCGACGGTGAGGCAGTCCGCCTCCTCTGACTCCACCGTGCCTCCCTTAGTCAGCTGGGAAGGAGAGACGGGGGGGGGGGGTTAGGATAATTGTGATGCATGTGTGTGGGCTCTCTCAAGACAAGAGAGCTAGAACACTTCCAAAAGTTAACAGTAGGTGTTTAACCTCGACTCAGAGTCTTGTTATAGAACTCAAACCTTTACACTATCAGAAATAAAGCCTTTCACCAGCAGACACACAGCTGCATATAAGCTTCATAACTAGCTAACCCATATGTGTGTCCCAGGGCTCACTTTCTGTTTCAGAGCGTCTAGTTCTTCCTCTCGGAGGCGGTTGAGGAGTTTCTCCCGGCGGAGGATGCGTTGCTCCACAGCGTACTCTTCCAGGGTGTACCTGCGGAGGGCGCTGTGGTGCTGCATCATGCCCAGGGAACAGCCCCCCTTACTGGGCACGCTGCTGAAGCCCTGGCACCGCGGGAAGAGAAACACTGTCACCATGTCAAAGGTCACGTTGCCCCGGCCTAGCCGTTCACGCTTAGCCTTCTTCTGGATGGACTTGACTAGAGAGAGAGAGATAAGAGTTGGTGTTATCACAGCTCATTACTTAAGACCTTTCAAGAACATGAGACATTAAGGGGGGGAGAGGGGGGGGAGGAGGAGCTGAGGGGGATGAGGGGGGAGGAGGGGAGGGGAGAGGAGAGGAGGGGAGAGGGGGAGGGGCTGAGGAGGGGGAGGGGCTGAGGGGGAGGAGGAGCTGAGGGGGAGAGGGGGGAGGAGGGGAGGGGAGAGGAGAGGAGGGGAGAGGGGGAGGGGCTGAGGGGGAGGAGGACCTGAGGGGGCAAATATGACCATAACTCTATCTTCCTGATTCCTGCTTACAAGCAAAACTCAAAACAGGAAGTACCAGTGACGTGCTCAATATGGAAGTGGACCGATGAAGCGGATGTTAAACTACAGGACTGTTTCGCTAGCACAGACTGGAATATGTTCCAGGATTCATCCGATGGCATTGAGGAGTTTATCACATCAGACACCGGCTTCATCAATAAGTGCAACTACAACGTCGTCCCCACAGTGACCGTACGTACACACCCCAAATAGAAACCATGGATTATAGGCAACATCCGCACTGAGCTAAAGGCTAGAGCTGCCGCTGTCAAGGAGCGGGACACTAATCCAGACATTTATAACAAATCCTGCTATGCCCTCTGACGAACCATCAAACAGGCAAAGCGTCAATACAGGATTAAGATTGAATCCCAGTACCCCGGCTCTGACACTCGTTGGATGTGGCAGAGATTGCAAACTATCACAGATTACAAAGGGAAGCACAGCCGCGAGCTGCCCAGTGACGCGAGCCTACCAGACAAGCTAAATGCCTTCTATGCTCGATACGAGACAAGCAACACTGAACCATGCATGAGAGCACCAGCTGTTCCGGACAGCTGTGTGATCTTGCTCTCCGTGAGTAAGACCTTTAAACAGGTTAACATTCACCGGACCGCAGGGTCAGACAGATTACCAGGATGCGTACTCAGAGCATGTGCTGACCAGCGTCTTCACTGACATTTTCAACCTCTCCCTAACCCAAAGAACACATCCGCCACACTGACCCTCAACACGGGGGCCCCTCAGGGGTGCGTGCTTAGTCTCCTCCTGTACTCCCTGTTCACCCACGACTGCGTGGCCGCACACGACTCCAACACCATCATTAAGTTTGCAGACGACACGACTGTGGTAGGCCTGATCACAGATGACGATGAGACAGCCTACAGGGAGGAGGTCAGAGACCTGGCAGTGTGGTGCCAGGACAACAACATCTCCCTCAATGTCAGCAAGACAAAAGGAGCTGATCGTGGACTACAGGAAACGGAGGGCCGAGCACGCCCCCATCCACATTGACGGGACTGTAGTGGAGATGGTCGAGAGCTTCAAGTTCCTTGGTGTCAACATCACTAAGGACCCATCATGGTCCAAAGACAACAACACAGTTATGTAGAGGACACGACCACACATCTTCCCCCTCAGGAGACTGAAAATATTTGGCATGGGCCCTCAGATCCTCAAAAAAAACTTTATTTCTAGTTATCTGTACATATCTACCTCAATTACCTTGTTCCCCTGCACATCGACTCGGTACTGGTACCCTGTGCATATAGCCAAGTTATCGTTACTCATTAAGTACTTATTATTACGTGTTTATTATTTCTCCATGTTCTTTCTCTCTGCGTTGTTGGGAAAGGCCCGTAGGTCAGCATTTCACTGTTAGTCTACACCTGTTGTTTACAAAGAATGTGACGAATTAAACGTGATTTGATTAAAGACCAAATGTGAGAAGGAGAGAGCCAGAGAGGACCCAGGACAGGGTACATGTCTAACCCCAGTACGAGGGCCTTCGGCTGGGCCTCAACCTGTCCTCACCTCCCCTGACCCTGACCCAGCATGAAATAGGAGATGGTGCTGCTGTCTGTCGCCTCCACAGAGCAGATCACACTACACACTGCCTCCCTACACCCTATGGGCCCTGGTCAAAAGTAGTGCAATATAGGGAATAGGGTGCCATTTGGGACGCAGCCGGAGCCTGTTTCAGTGTGACATCCATCCGCCTGATAACGATAGGAGGACAAACACGCTCCACTCTGACGCTTAGGGTCTGTTTTACAACCACTTCAAAATGGTGTTCAACCATCGTAACAACTATCTCCTTTAGATGAACACAGAAAGTATCATCCTCTCTTCTCATCTCATGCTCCAACATGCCTTCCTCTCCTCATCTCACCCTCTCTCCCTCCATCCCTCTCTCTCTCCCTCCATCCCCAGTCTCTTCCAGGCAGGCAGGCAGCACCTGTGCTGGGTGAGTGCCTAGGGCCCAGACAAGGCTCTGTGTGTTCTCTCTGCCATCTGTCATCCTGCTCACTCTCTGGCTCCCTGCCCTGCCATCCTGGGAACCCTAACAACCGTTTGCCCTTCTCTCCAACCCTGCACTGACCCCAAAACCCCCATCAATACCACAGTCCCCCCACAGTTCGTTCTACCTTCTTATCAGTCTGTGAGAGAGGGGGGGTATCTCATCTTCTCTTAGCTTGGCTCTTCTTGTACCTGCTCACAGCCTATCTAACCTATCCTAATACATAATGAATGTGTTGAGAGAATCTATGGCTCCAGGGCCTGGAATATAAAAGGTATTCGGACAGACAGACAGACAGACAGACGTCTGTTTTAATGAGCTGTTCTGTGTAAGGCAGTAAGTCTGTTTTAACGAGCTGTTCTGTGTAAGGCAGTAAGTCTGTTTTAACGAGCTGTTCTGTGTAAGGCAGTAAGTCTGTTTTAATTAGCTGTTCTGTGTAAGGCAGTAAGTCTGTTTTAATGAGCTGTTCTGTGTAAGGCAGTAAGTCTGTTTTAACGAGCTGTTCTGTGTAAGGCAGTAAGTCTGTTTTAACGAGCTGTTCTGTGTAAGGCAGTAAGTCTGTTTTAATGAGCTGTTCTGTGTAAGGCAGTAAGACTGTTTTAATGAGCTGTTCTGTGTAAGGCAGTAAGTCTGTTTTAATGAGCTGTTCTGTGTAAGGCAGTAAGACTGTTTTAATGAGCTGTTCTGTGTAAGGCAGTAAGTCTGTTTTAACGAGCTGTTCTGTGTAAGGCAGTAAGTCTGTTTTAACGAGCTGTTCTGTGTAAGGCAGTAAGACTGTTTTAACGAGCTGTTCTGTGTAAGGCAGTAAGTCTGTTTTAATGAGCTGTTCTGTGTAAGGCAGTAAGTCTGTTTTAACGAGCTGTTCTGTGTAAGGCAGTAAGTCTGTTTTAATGAGCTGTTCTGTGTAAGGCAGTAAGTCTGTTTTAACGAGCTGTTCTGTGTAAGGCAGTAAGTCTGTTTTAACGAGCTGTTCTGTGTAAGGCAGTAAGTCTGTTTTAATGAGCTGTTCTGTGTAAGGCAGTAAGTCTGTTAACGAGCTGTTCTGTGTAAGGCAGTAAGTCTGTTTTAACGAGCTGTTCTGTGTAAGGCAGTAAGTCTGTTTTAATGAGCTGTTCTGTGTAAGGCAGTAAGTCTGTTTTAATGAGCTGTTCTGTGTAAGGCAGTAAGTCTGTTTTAACGAGCTGTTCTGTGTAAGGCAGTAAGACTGTTTTAACGAGCTGTTCTGTGTAAGGCAGTAAGTCTGTTTTAATGAGCTGTTCTGTGTAAGGCAGTAAGTCTGTTTTAACGAGCTGTTCTGTGTAAGGCAGTAAGTCTGTTTTAACGAGCTGTTCTGTGTAAGGCAGTAAGTCTGTTTTAACGAGCTGTTCTGTGTAAGGCAGTAAGTCTGTTTTAATGAGCTGTTCTGTGTAAGGCAGTAAGTCTGTTTTAATGAGCTGTTCTGTGTAAGGCAGTAAGACTGTTTTAACGAGCTGTTCTGTGTAAGGCAGTAAGTCTGTTTTAACGAGCTGTTCTGTGTAAGGCAGTAAGTCTGTTTTAACGAGCTGTTCTGTGTAAGGCAGTAAGTCTGTTTTAATGAGCTGTTCTGTGTAAGGCAGTAAGTCTGTTTTAACGAGCTGTTCTGTGTAAGGCAGTAAGTCTGTTTTAACGAGCTGTTCTGTGTAAGGCAGTAAGTCTGTTTTAACGAGCTGTTCTGTGTAAGGCAGTAAGTCTGTTTTAATGAGCTGTTCTGTGTAAGGCAGTAAGACTGTTTTAACGAGCTGTTCTGTAAGGCAGTAAGACTGTTTTAACGAGCTGTTCTGTGTAAGGCAGTAAGACTGTTTTAACGAGCTGCAGGCACTACCAATCCAGGCACTATCAGACACGGCCATGACATAGTGAAGGTGGATTCAATAGACTAGATCCTCACCGTTGTAATGCGTGTCGGGAGAGCCAGGGTTGCTGGGTGTTGAGTCCAGGGTGTCTGAGTAGCAGCTCTCCCCAGCCGAGTCCCATCCGGAGTAGGCCGAAGAGGACAGGGAGGAGGGGTAGCACGGGTCCTCCTCATAGACATCCTCAAACTTCCTCTTCACTAGCCCGCTCATCGTTTTAGCTAGCATGGACCCGATCTGAGGAACACAGGGAGAGGAGAGAGGATTATTAGCATGGCGCTAGCTAGCATGGACCCGATCTGAGGAACACAGGAAGAGGAGAGAGGGTTATTAGCATGGCGCTAGCTAGCATGGACCCGATCTGAGGAACACAGGGAGAGGAGAGAGGGTTATTAGCATGGCGCTAGCTAGCATGGACCCAATCTGAGAAACACATGGAGAGGAGAGAGGATTATTAGCATGGCGCTAGCTAGCATGGACCCGATCTGAGGAACACAGGAAGAGGAGAGAGGGTTATTAGCATGGCGCTAGCTAGCATGGACCTGATCTGAGGAACACAGGGAAAGGAGAGAAGGTTATTAGCATGGCGCTAGCTAGCATGGACCTGATCTTAGGACCATAGGAAGAGGGGTTAACATTAGAATGTTTACAATTAGCATAATTGGCATAATCAACATGTCATAACTGCGGTGGGGTTGTGATTTCAGCAGACGTGATCATGGTGATATTACAGGCGTCCTACACAGGAAGGCCTCAGGATCAATATTATTATTACTGTGCTCACATTAAACACAAACTATTATCATATCATCTGATTATCATAATAGGAATAATAGAATAACACCTGAAAACCCAGGTGATGCTCTAAAAAGGCTGGCTTTGCAACAATCATAGATGTCTGAGCGAAATGTACAATGGTCTCTGCTGAGTACAAGCTAGTGAGGCCCAGCAGAACACACCTCATGCTACACTCAGCTGAGACAGAGAGAGTCAATCCATGTCATTTCAGCAAGCCATATCATCCACCATCTCAAATTGTTCTGAAATCGTGTCTGTAGTTAGAAACAGATAAGTTTAGCATTCCTGAAACATTATTTTGTTGAAATATAATTTGATCTGAGATTAAGCTAATTGATTGCACCCAAATTGGCCATTTTAATTTGTACCTAACATTCGATTAGCCAATCACAGACCCAACGCCAATCCCACTCCAACAACCAGTATACAGTATCAGTTCTCTATGTCTGACAAGTAGTATGGCGCTGCTGCTTGGAGTATTGCTTCTTCATACATTGTAATGTATACCCTGTGAATCTGGTGATAGTTTTCTTCCCCTGTTCAGAGAAATTAGCCATTTGAAGTTGCTTGCATTCTTTACCATAAATGTGACCGATCCGCCTTAATTCGGTTTTGAAATTAGAAATTGTGTTTTTTACATTGGATAAAAGCAGAGACACAGAGCTACAAATTTGTATATCATACACTGCATTTAAGGGAACAATGGGAAAGTAATTCTGCTTTGAAAGTTGATAAACTTGTAATCTCACTTTTGAGAAAATGGCCTTTGAATGTTTTAGTACCTAGTGAAGAACTCTTCTTTGTCTACACCCATTCAGCATCGTTCACACCCTCTTAAGCTTTAGGCCCACCCATCTCGTTTCGCTCTCGGCGTGTTCAGAGCTCACACTTGACGCTCTGGCCAATGAGTAGGGTTGATCCGAGCGTTCTGACCTCATAACGGCAGTCAAGCACCCTAGCTAACTGGCTAACATTGGCTAGCTGGCGATTTACTTTCAGACACAAAATTGGGATTATGGTTAATTGTTTACCTCTGGATAACATGAAAACAGCCTAACCAGCTCTGCTGGCAACAATGTAATTACACTTTTTTGCCGACGTTTACTGACACCGGCCATATTCAACGGGTGTTGTGCGTTCGTAAATTCATCAGTTATTCTGAGTCTTTTGTTAAGACATGTAGCTAGCTAGCTAGGTAAACAACGTGTAAAATCATACACGTCACCTAACGTTTGCTAGCGAGCCAGCCAGCTAACGTTAGCAGTTAAACAATTAACCATAGTGCCAACTCATGTCGTTACTACCCAGCATGAATCTGCTGGTAGCTAACCAACCAGGTTCAATCTTAGCTAGCTAACATTAGGCTCTAACTAGCCAAGCATATGGCTCTGAGATTCAAATAACAACATCATACACGTAATGCTAGCTAGCTAACAGTACACTTTAACTAAAAACTAAACCACTTTCTGTCAAAATTAGAAACGTGTAATATCTGAAAATGTAGCTAGCTAGACTATCTTACTCGTATACATCATGCATGATGGACGCGTCTCCCTGTCACGGATGCCATGGTTGCCCTTAGATTGAAGATGTAATCCAGAGACAGGTGTTTTATCCATCTCTTTAGCTATCATCCTCTAATTCCACTGATTTCAAAACTCAAGCCTCCACAAAGTGGAGAGCAACACGTATGCAGCTCCACTACACGATACATTTAAAAAAGCCACGTTAGACAGGATTACCTACACATACTGACCAGCTCAAAATAGACAGAAGCCAATCCAAACTCAATAGACAGAAGCCTTCTATATGGCAGACCAATCCGAACTCCTCTCTCGACATGTCCAGCCCACTCATTATCTCAGCCAATCGCGGCGAGCGGGAAGGTTGCTGTCTTTTTCTGTGGCTTAACCAACTAGGCTCTAAATTTAACAATTTTATTCGTATTTACAGATGGCATACAAGTTTGTTATTAAGGCACATGAAAGTTAACATGTTCCAGAAGGCATTTGTGCCAAAAAACGCATTTTGATTAATATATTTTTTTTTTGCATTCAAATGGCTCTCCTGTGAAGTAGTGACCCGCGACATGTGCCTAGTTTCCTGAAACAAGTCATAAATTAGTGTGAAAGTACCACGTTTTGCCCACTAGATGCTGCTGTTCCTACTTTTATCAGTTTTGCTGGTATCTTGTGTTTATTAAATGGATCACAACATTTTCTTTGCAACTTTAGGTAGAAAGCCAATAGCTATTAGCATGAAAAAGCTATTAGTTTTACTACCTAAAGTTGTAAAGAAAATGTTTTGGTCCATTTAATAAACACTAGAGACCAGCAAAATGAATAAAAGGGAGTAACAGGAACAGGAACAGGAACAGGAACAGGAACAGGAACAGGAACAGGAACAGGAACAGGAACAGGAACAGGAACAGGAACAGGAACAGTAGCAGGAACAGGAACAGGAACAGGAACAGGAGCAGGAACAGGAACAGGAACAGGAACAGGAACAGCGGCATCAGGTACCTTCACACTAATTTATGGTAAATAATGCAAGTGACTTCTAATGGCTATTTTCTCTGAACAGGGGATGAAAACCATCACTAGATTTACCGGGAATATATTACAAAGTATGAAGAAGCAATACTCCAAGCAGCAGCTCAATAATACTTGTCAGACATAGAAGTCTGTGGGTGTCTATTGATCATTTTATTGGATTCCTCATGTCTTACTCATTGAAAGGAAGAATAATGGTTCAAATCGGATGTTAGGTACTATATTTATTGAAGATTATATGAATCCTATAAATTAAAATGGCCAATTTGGGTGCAATCAATTAGCTTAATCTCAGAGATCAAATTATATTTCAACAAAATAATGTTTCAGGAATGCTTATCTTATGTTTCTAACAACATAAATGATTTCAAAACAATCTGAGATGGTGGGTGTCATAGAATGACCCTACAGGAAGTAAAACAGACTTCATTTACAGAACCCTTCAGCCACTAACATCCCTAAAGCAGAGACCATGCATTGATCAACAGGGAGGGAAGAGCAGAGAGGAGCCCACCAAATAACCCTGAAAATAACCCAGCAAGAGATATTAAATCTCAACCATTTCCACATGCAAGCCCCCTTGCTTGCTTCGTAATGTTTCCAAGCCCTGATTAATTCTCTAGTGATATCGCAGTTTACATATTTATTCATGGCTCTACTGACTCCAGTGGAATCATTTTTCAAATAATGCTTAAAAAAAAATTCACTTTATTTGGAATGGCAAACCAGATAAAGTTAAACGAGCATATTTAGATAACGAACATGAGTTTAGAGGGTTAAACCTCTCTCTTAAAGCCTCTATTGTACCGAAATCCAAATTGGTTTTCCAGCAAGCTACTGAGAGAGTCCCATCCTATGTTTAGGAGTGGGATATTTGCCTTTTTGCAGATTAGAACTTTACATTTTGGGTGGATTGACAGTGGATCCCTGTTTAAAGTATCCTCCTTTTAAAAAGAAGCCATACAGAGTTGGCTACAATTTCAATTTCATCCTCCAGATCAAATATTATAGCAAATAATATGGCTAAACTCCAATATACTGATAGAGAAGAAACAGTAAGAAAAAGTACAGGATGGGTCTAACACATGAAAAGGAGAACAGTAAAATGATGTCACACAAGCAACTAATGACAGTGTATGGAGGTGTATGCTCAATACAACATTATAACCAACTCATCCACAAAATTAAAAGAAATTAAATAATTAGTCTGTCTGCCACCCATTCAAAATCAGTATGAATTGAAAAATGTATCAGTTTCACTAAAAGTCAAAAGGTTTGACAGCAATACCGTATAGAATTCAAGCAAGTTGGGAACAGGTTTTTGATGTCCCAAAACCATGGCATCGGGGTTATGAACTGATATACTGTATAAAACAACAATTGACACATCAATCTGTCCGTTTAAGTTTAAGCCGTTATATAAAATACTTGCTACAAAAAGAATGCTCAATATACAGTGGGGAAAAACATTTTTTTGTCAGCCACCAATTGTGCAAGTTCTCCCATTTAAAATGATGAGAGAGGCCTGTAATTTTCATCATAGGTACACGTCAACTATGACAGACAAAATGAGAATTTTTTCTTCCAGAAAATCACATTGTAGGATTTTTAATGAATTTATTTGCAAATTATGGTGGAAAATAAGTATTTGGTCAATAACAAAAGTTTCTCAATACTTTGTTATATACCATTTGTTGGCAATGACACAGGTCAAACTTTTTCTGTAAGTCTTCACAAGGTTTTCACACACTGTTGTTGGTATTTTGGCCCATTCCTCCATGCAGATCTCCTCTAGAGCAGTGATGTTTTGGGGCTGTCGCTGGGCAACACGGACTTTCAACTCCCTCCAAAGATTTTCTATGGGGTTGAGATCTGGAGACTGGCTAGGCCACTCCAGGACCTTGAAATGCTTCTTACGAAGCTACTCCTTCGTTGCCCGGGCGGTGTGTTTGGGATCATTGGTATGCTGAAAGACCCAGCCACGTTTAATCTTCACACCTAGAGTATGTGGACAACTACAAATATCTAGGTGTCTGGTTAGACTGTAAACTCAAATTCCAGACTCACATAAAGAATCTCCAATCCAAAGTTAAATCTAGAATCGGCTTCCTATTTCGCAACAAAGCCTCCTTCACTCATGCTGCCAAACATGCCCTCGTAAAACTGACTATCCTACCGATCCTTGACTTCGGCGATGTCATTTACAAAATAGCCTCCAACACTCTACTCAGCAAATTGGATGTAGTCTATCACAGTGCCATCCGTTTTGTCTCCAAAGCCCCATACACTACCCACCACTGTGACCTGTACGCTCTTGTTGGCTGGTCCTCACTACATGTTCGTCGTCAAACCAACTGGCTCCAGGCCATCTATAAATCACTGCTAGGCAAATCCCCGCCTTATCTTAGCTCATTGGTCACCATAGCAGCACCCACCCGTAGTCTGCGCTCCAGCAGGTATATCTCACTGGTCATTCCCAAAGCCAACACCTCCTTTGGGCGCCATTCCTTCCAGTTCTCTGCTGCCAATGACTGGAACGAATTGCAAAAATCTCTGAAGCTGGAGACTCTTATCTCCCTCAATAACTTTAAGCATCAGTTGTCAGAGCACCTTACCGATTACTGCACCTGTACACAGCCCATCTGAAATTAGCCCACCCAACTACCTCATCCCTATATTGTTATTTATTTTGCTATTTTGCACCCCAGTATCTCTATTTGCACATCATCTCTTGCACATCTAGCATTCCAGTGTTAATATTATTGTAATTATTCTGCACTATAGCCTATTTATTGCCTTACCTCCATAACTTGCTACATTTGCACACACTGTATATATATTTTCTGTTGTATTTCTGACTATGTTTTTTTTACCCCATATGTAACTCTGTGTTGTTTTTATTGCACTACTTTGCTTTATCTTGGCCAGGTCGCAGTTGTAAATGAGAACCTGTTCTCAACTGGCTTACCTGGTTAAATAAAGGTGAAATAAAAAAATAAAAATAAAAAATGCCCTTGCTGATGGAAGGAGGTTTTCACTCAAAATCTCACGATACATGGCCCCATTCATTCTTTCCTTTACACGGATCAGTCGTCCTGGTCCCTTTGCAGAAAAACAGCCCCAAAGCATGATGTTTCCACCCCCATGCTTCACAGTAGGTATGGTGTTCTTTGGATGCAACTCAGCATTCTTTGTCCTCCAAACATGACGAGTTGAGTTTTTACCAACAAGTTATATTTTGGTTTCATCTGACCATATGACATTCTCCCAATCCTCTTCTGGATCATCCAAATGCACTCTAGCAAACTTCAGACGGGCCTGGATATGTACTGGCTTAAGCAGGGGGACACGTCTGGCACTGCAGGATTTGAGTCCCTGGCGGCGTAGTGTGTTACTGATGGTAGGCTTTGTTACTTTGGTCCCAGCTCTCTGCAGGTCATTCACTAGGTCCCCCCGTGTGGTTCTGGGATTTTTGCTCTCCGTTCTTGTGATCATTTTGACCCCATGGGGTGAGATCTTGCGTGGAGCCCCAGATCGAGGGAGATTATCAGTGGTCTTGTATGTCTTCCATTTCCTAATAATTGCTCCCACAGTTGATTTCTTCAAACCAAGCTGCTTACCTATTGCAGATTCAGTCTTCCCAGCCTGGTGCAGGTCTACAATTTTGTTTCTGGTGTCCTTTGACAGTTCTTTGGTCTTGGCCACTGCTCTTGAGGAGATCTGCATGGAGGAATGGGCCAAAATACCAGCAACAGTGTGTGAAAACCTTGTGAAGACTTACAGAAAACGTTTGACCTGTGTCATTGCCAACAAAGGGTATATAACAAAGTATTGAGAAACTTTTGTTATTGACCAAATACTTATTTTCCACCATAATTTGCAAATAAATTCATTAAAAATCCTACAATGTGATTTTCTGGATTTTTCTTTCTCATTTTGTCTGTCATAGTTGACGTGTACCTATGATGAAAATTACAGGCCTCTCTCATCTTTTTAAGTGGGAGAACATGCACAATTGGTGGCTGACTAAATACTTTTTTCCCCCCACTGTACCTATGATGAAAATTACAGGCCTCTCTCATCTTTTTAAGTGGGAGAACTTGCACAATTGGTGGCTGACTAAAGACTTTTTTTCCCCACTGTATGGGGCATTGAACAGTCAGCCTTGTGCAGACTCTGCCACGAGGAAACAGAATCAATAGAACATATTTTCTGGTACTGTCCATCAGTGGCTTGCTTCTGGAGTCAGGTCCTGGTTCTGTCCATCAGTGGCTTGCTTCTGGAGTCAGGTCCAGGAATGGTTGTTTTGCCATGTTTACAAGCCCTGAAGTGTAGGAGTAAGTATATATACAGGCCCTAGTAGCATGGTGTAGTAGTATACAGTAGTATGGTGTAGTAGTATACAGTAGTGTGGTGTAGTAGTATACAGTAGTGTGGTGTAGTAGTATACAGTAGTGTGGTGTAGTAGTATACAGTAGTGTGGTGTAGTAGTATACAGTAGTGTGGTGTAGTAGTATACAGTAGTGTGGTGTAGTAGTATACAGTAGTGTGGTGTAGTAGTATACAGTAGTATACAGTAGTGTGGTGTAGTAGTATACAGTAGTATGGTGTAGTAGTATACAGTAGTGTGGTGTAGTAGTATACAGTAGTGTGGTGTAGTAGTATACAGTAGTATGGTGTAGTAGTATACAGTAGTATACAGTAGTGTGGTGTAGTAGTATACAGTAGTGTGGTGTAGTAGTATACAGTAGTATACAGTAGTGTGGTGTAGTAGTATACAGTAGTGTGGTGTAGTAGTATACAGTAGTATGGTGTAGTAGTATACAGTAGTGTGGTGTAGTAGTATACAGTAGTGTGGTGTAGTAGTATACAGTAGTATGGTGTAGTAGTATACAGTAGTATACAGTAGTGTGGTGTAGTAGTATACAGTAGTGTGGTGTAGTAGTATACAGTAGTATACAGTAGTGTGGTGTAGTAGTATACAGTAGTGTGGTGTAGTAGTATACAGTAGTATACAGTAGTGTGGTGTAGTAGTATACAGTGGTATGGTGTAGTAGTATACAGTAGTGTGGTGTAGTAGTATACAGTAGTATACAGTAGTGTGGTGTAGTAGTATACAGTGGTATGGTGTAGTAGTATACAGTAGTGTGGTGTAGTAGTATACAGTAGTATACAGTAGTGTGGTGTAGTAGTATACAGTAGTATACAGGAGTGTGGTGTAGTAGTATACAGTACTGTGGTGGAGTAGTATACAGTAGTGTGGTGTAGTAGTATACAGTAGCATGGTGTAGTAGTTTACAGTAGTATGGTGTATTAGTATACAGTAGATTACAGTAGTGTGGTGTAGTAGTATACAGTAGTGTGGTGTAGTAGTATACAGGAGTGTGGTGTAATAGTATACAGTAGTATACAGTAGTGGGGTGTAGTAGTATACAGTAGTGTGGTGTAGTAGTATACAGTAGATTACAGTAGTGTGGTGTAGTAGTATACAGTAGTGTGGTGTAGTAGTATACAGGAGTGTGGTGTAGTAGTATACAGTACTGTGGTGTAGTAGTATACAGTAGTGTGGTGTAGTAGTATACAGTAGTATGGTGTAGTAGTATACAGTAGTATACAGTAGTGGGGTGTAGTAGTATACAGTAGTGTGGTGTAGTAGTATACAGTAGTATGGTGTAGTAGTATACAGTAGTATACAGTAGTATGGTGTAGTAGTTTACAGTAGTGTGGTGTAGTAGTATACAGTAGCATGGTGTAGTAGTTTACAGTAGTGTGGTGTAGTAGTATACAGTGGTGTGGTGCAGTAGTATACAGTAGTGTGGTGTAGTAGTATACAGTAGTGTGGTGTAGTAGTATACAGTAGTATACAGTAGTGTGGTGTAGTAGTATACAGTAGTGTGGTGTAGTAGTATACAGTAGTATACAGTAGTGTGGTGTAGTAGTATACAGTAGTATACAGTAGTGTGGTGTAGTAGTATACAGTAGTGTGGTGTAGTAGTATACAGTAGTATACAGTAGTGTGGTGTAGTAGTATACAGTAGTAGTATACAGTAGTTTACAGTAGTGTGGTGTAGTAGTATACAGTAGTGTGGTGTAGTAGTATACAGTAGTGTGGTGTAGTAGTTTACAGTAGTGTGGTGTAGTAGTTTACAGTAGTTGACATAACTCCAGATAACTCCAGATGCTGCCGATTTAAAATATGAAGCCCTAAACCCTCACCACCCTTATAAAATAGCAGCAGTGTCTTTAATAAATCAGTCCTAGAGACAAGAAGGGCTCTGCCAACAGCCTAAACTCTCACGGTCACCAGATCAAGATCACTCACTCCAGTCCACCAATCCTCCAATGACTAGCATGCCTGGCCTCTGGACTGTTATCTGGCTGAATTACACAACGTTGGCACTGCAACAACTACTAAATAAAAGAGCCACTTTGCCAGCAGGCATGATGTGCTATGAGACATTTAACAGGAGTGTTTAAATGTGACAACATGGAGACAAAATGCAAGGGCAGGAGGCTGACCAGAGCATTGTTCTGGAGGTGTAGTTTCTGAAGGAAGCAAGACAACATTCCTAGAGATACTGTCTTGTGGTGCCCTGACCAGCAGGTGAATGAAGCATGAGTGACACACCTTGCAATAGATTAGCATATTCTGGATCCCATATCTGTGAACAAAGGTGATCACTTGAATGTGTGAATGACGTCTTTGTACAGTTAGAGCTCTACGATTGTTTCAGTCGGCTCATTTGAGTTAGTAAATGGCCCCTCGATGATTTCCTCTCCACTCCTCTCCAACCATGATACTTTAATTTGCATTGAGCTGCATTAGAAAACACCTGGTTGTGGTTGCCTGTCTGGTCCACTCTAGTCAACACTCGGTTTCCAACACTACACCACTAATTCTAATCAGGACACATGGTCTCACCTTACATTTTCCCATCACCGCCGTGAATGAGCCCTGGGGGAGACAGAGCGGGGGGAGGAGTGGGAGGAAGAACGAGAACAGACCCATGTTTTCAGAAGTGGGTCATGTCTCCTGACTGAGTGACTGCAGTGAGTTTACCTGACACTGATTAGTTCATCGTGTTCATCGAGCAGAAACAACGGCTGGAGGTTAATCCCTCCCTGCAGCCAGCCGGGGGGCCAGGGACAGACTGCAGCACGGCCTGGACTCAATGACCACGTTAACATGCACACCGATATCCTGTTCATTATTTTGGGATACTCAAGTATTCTGTTTACTGTTGTTTTTCATGGTCTGCGCAGGCTCAGTTTCGCATATCATGGGTGTTGTGTGATGTTTTCATCTATTTGACAAACAAATCACTTCAAAAAGCAGGCTATACCCGTGCAGTTCGATCCACCATAATAATTCCCTAATCATTTATTTTGCTCATACTCCGTTCTGGACCGTATAGCCTGCTGGCTTAGGCTCCTTTCACCCCTAATTTAGACAAGTCTGCTCATCATTTCCGACATTTGGTAGGCCATTTGTTTGTCAACTATAGTTAGATACATGCAGCTTCTCTTCTGTCATAACTTGTTGATTTAAATAAAAGTAGTGCTCAACAGAATAATGTATCTGTTAAACTGGATCAGGACTGTGTTTCTGTCTCTGTTAAACTGGATCAGGACTGGGTTTCCGTCTCTGTTAAACTGGATCAGGACTGGGTTTCCGTCTCTGTTAAACTGGATCAGGACTGGGTTTCCATCTCTGTTAAACTGGATCAGGACTGGGTTTCCGTTTCTGTTAAACTGGATCAGGACTGGGTTTCCGTTTCTGTTAAACTGGATCAGGACTGGGTTTCCGTCTCTGTTAAACTGAATCAGGACTGGGTTTCCATCTCTGTTAAACTGGATCAGGACTGGGTTTCCATCTCTGTTAACCTGGATCAGGACTGAGTTTCTGTCTCTGTTAAACTGGATCAGGACTGGGTTTCTGTCTCTGTTAAACTGGATCAGGACTGGGTTTCCGTTTCTGTTAACCTGGATCAGGACTGGGTTGTGTTTCTCAAACTCAACTTTGGACATCGAAGTCAGTTCCAATGCATTTTTTCAGGGACTGATTTAGACATAATGTGCTGTCTCAGATGCCACAGGAATTCCCCCATTTGGCAGGGTGACACTCTCTCTCTGTCTATTTCTGTTGCATAGGGAAGTCGTCTCATTTTATTTCCTGCGCCAAAATATTGCAAAGACATGGTCGATACAACAAAACCTCGACACTGGGGACACGCCCGACACAGCTCTGAGAGGCTATAACATGCAGCCGGACTGGTGCGTGGCAAGGACCTGCCGCTGACAACCGACCCAGACGTCACCCGCCCCCCTGCGCTTCTCTCTCGCCCTCTACATTCAACGAGAGACAGACAACAACACAGTTGTGCGAGGCGCTGGTGGGGGCGTCCGCGAACATGGAGGGATCATCTAAGTCCCCGGCGGCACCGGGAAATGTTTGTTCCCTTGGACTGTCACCGTTCAGCAGTGAAAACTCATTTGAATCTGCTGGGGACTCACATGCTATTAAGTGTATAATCTGCGACATGGATCACTGCAGCCCCCCCTCCGCTGGGCCGTGCTCTCTGGATCAGAGCTCTGTCCCTTTGGCTGTTGTGGCCTGTACGCAGACGGAGTCTCAGCAGCCCTCTTCTCAGGTGAGTTCTGTGGCTCTGGCCTCGCAATCAGCTTTGAGACACGACCGAGGCCGGATCATTCCGGCTATTGTGATAGTGAGTTCGATGGTGAGGCACATATCTTTACCTGGGGCAAAAGTTCAGGATATCACCAGGTTGCTTCCCGAGGCTGTGAGTCAGTCACCGGGGGCTGATACTGTCATGGTTCATGTGGGGTCAAATGACATTATGAAGGGCAGCTCAGAAAAGCTGAAGATGGATTTTAAAGAACTGATTGGGTCACTACTTGACACCAACAAACGCCCCATAATATCTGGCCCTCTGCCCCAAACACCCCATAATATCTGGCCCTCTGCCCTCCATAAATCGTGGCATTGAACGGTTCAGCAGACTTTTAGCCCTCCATAACTGGCTACGAGACTATTGCAGCTCTGTGGGTGTAACATTTATTGACAATTTTGATACCTTCTAGAAGCAAAGCTCGTATTATAAGGAGGATGGGATCCACCCAAGTAATTTCGGTTCCTGGATCCTTTCACAGGATTATAAGGCTGCGTTGAGACAATGACTTATCAATGACCCAAGCCCAGCTCAGCTAATCCCTACCACTATATCACTGAGTTGTCATACTGCTTCATCAAATGTACATTATCCCAGGGGAGTTGGAAGATACTATGTAAGTAACCTAATTTATGTTCCTCTAACTGCCCTGAATGCCTCTGCTGATCTAATCATATGTCTATGAACCAGAGTTATGCTGTTAGCACTGAGGTGGTGTGCCCTAGTAGGAAGTCCACTGTGTGCAGCTCATCCTGTACTAGCATAAATAACTTGAGTATGTCTACCTCTGCTAAGCTTCCCAGTAAAGCAAGAAAAACATTCAATCATCCCAGAAAAGTGTTAAAAATAGCCCACGTTAACATATGTAGCTTAAGAAACCAGGTTCATGAAATCAATAATTTGCTAGTAACAGATGACATTCATATTCTGACAATCTCTGAAACTCACTTAGATAATACCGTTGATGATACAGTGGTAGTAATACATGGTTATAAGATCTACAGAAAATACAGAAATGCCAAAAGGTAGAGGTGTGGCTGTTTATATTCAGAACCACATTCCTGTAAAGCTTAGAGAGGATCTCATGTTAAATACTGTTGAAGTAAAATGGCTACAGGTTCATCTGCCTCACCTAAAGCCCATTCTGGTGGGAAGCTGCTATAGACCACCAAGGGTTAACAGTCAGCATCTGGATAACATGTGTGAAATGATTGATAATGTATGTGATATCAAGAGAGGTATATTTTCTGGGTGATTTAAATATTGACTGGCTTTCATCAGGCTGCCCACTCAAGAAAAAGCTTCAAACTGTAACTAGTGCCTGCAACCTGGTTCAGGTTATCAATCAACCTACCAGGGTAGTTACAAACAGAACAGGAATGAAATCATCAACATGTATTGATCACATCTTTACTAACGCTGCAGGAATTTGTTTGAAAACAGAATCCAAATCCATTGGATGTAGTGATCACAATATAGTAGCCATATCTAGGAAAACCAAAGTTCCAAAGGCTGGGCCTAATATTGTGTATAAGAGGTCACACAATAAGTCCTGTAGTGATTCCTGTGTTGTTTATGTAAATAATATTTCCGTGGTCTGTAATGAGGAGCCACCACATTTATGAAATTGCTTATCCGAGTTACTAATAAGCATGCACCCATTAAGAAAAAATGACTGTAAAAACTGTTAAATCCCCGTGGATTGATGAGGCATTGAAAAAATGTATGGTTGAGAGGGATGAGACAAAATAAATGGCAAATAGGTCTGTCTGCACAACCGATTGGCAAACGTACTGCAAATTGAGAAATCATGTGACAAAAATGAATAAAAAGAAGAAACTACACTATGAAACAAGGATAAATGACATAAAGAATGATAGTTATATGGGCAAAAAGGCAAACTCAGCTCCATCATTCATTGAATCAGATGGCTCATTCATCACAAAACCAACTGATATTGCCAACTACTTTAATGATTTTTTCATTGGCAAGATTAGCCAATTTAGGCATGACATGTCAGCAAGAAATGCTAACACTACACATCCAAATATATCTGACCAAATTATGAAAGACAAGCATTGTAATTTTGAATAAGTGTGGAAGAGGTGAAAAATTATTGTTGTCTATCAACAATGACAAGCCACCGGGGTCTGACAACTTGGATGGAAAATTACTGAGGATAATAGCGGATGATATTGCCACTCTTATTTGCCATATCTTCAATTTAAGCCTACTAGAAAGTGTGTGCCCTCAGGCCTGGCGGGAAGCAAAAGTTATTCCCCTACCCAAGAATAGTAAAGCCCCCTTTACTGGCTCAAACAGCCGACCAATCAGCCTGTTACCAACCCTTAGTAAACTTTTGGGAAAAGTATTTTACAGTAAACAAATTGACAACAGACTTTCAGCACGCTTATAGGGAAGGACATTCAACAACACAGCACTTACACAAATGACTGATGATTGGCTGAGAGAAATTGATGATAAAAAGATTGTGGGGGCTGTTTTGTTAGGACTTCTGTGCGGCTTTTGACATTATCTATCACTTGCAGTGTAGTGCAGTCTACTGGACATTTAGACAAACCCTAGAGCTGTTTAGCTTAGAGGTTGCCAGTCAAAACACTTCATATGTCACCGTTTCACTGATGGCTGATGACACTTGCCGCTGCTCTAAGCTTTTTCACTACATGTCTATTTAAAGTCAATGATAATATTTATAGATTGGGATAGCAGATGCATATCAAACCAGTAGGATTTGATTTTCATTGAGTGTCTGAAACATTTGCATGAAGCCAAACTCGCCCCAGGGATGAGGAAACAAACGGATACTATGACAGAAGAGAAAGACTGTTAGCAGAACTAAAGTGTGAAACTATCTGCTGTGTTTGGGATAACAAACACCGACAACAGCCTCTGTTCATCAACACTTATTAACAGCTACTCCCTGGAGACAGGAGCCCGCTCTCTGTGTGTGGTCAGATGGAAACCCTCTGCTACCACAGACAACCCCCCCGTCTCACTCTCACACGCCCCACCCCACGATCCCTGTCTCCTCTCCAGACACAAAGCCGGGGCCATTCTCTGTGACCAACAACATCTACAAGGGACAGACGGGCTGTCTGAACATAGCAGTCTCTCGCTCCCAGCTGAGGAGCGGTGTGTGTGTGTGTGTCAGTTGAACAGTTTCCTGTGGTTGTGAAACGTGTGCCGCAGTGCACAGGAAGTGGCTATTTAAATAATCTGTCTCATTTCCTGGCTCCTTCAGCACCACCGATATAGACATGTATGGGCCCAGGTCAAAAGTAGGGTACTACATAGGGTGCCATTTGGGATACAGACTAGGTGAGGCAGGAAATGAGGATGACTCCTACTGTGGAAGAGCTGCCAAATATGATCTGTGCTCTAATGCAGTGTGTGAATGAGAGTGTCTGTTTCAACACACTTCATTTTATAGCTGCTACGTTCAAAACACAAGCTGTGTGATAAAAATATGATAAATGGTGATTATCACAATTAAAAGCTGTAAAAAAAATACCTCTGTTCACTGAACTGTAATTGTGGTGCATGATTATTAACGATATTGCACCATTATGATTAAATCAATAATTCTGAGGCAGTTCTAGATGCTCAGTAAATTGCCAAAAGGGGGACTGCCTTAGCCACAATGAAGAGGCCAAATAATGCTCATGATGACGTGACAAACTAAATATTCAAAACAAAGTTACCCCGTGCAATAGAACCTCAGACTCCTGCAGCACATGCAGAAATAAAACCCCATTATTTTGCTCACATGCAGCGGTATGTCTGTCAACAAAGGATCATTTAGCTGGTAGAGAACAGGACTCCTGACATGATCCAGGGAGGTCGTGCTGGAGACGACCACACACAGCAGTAAACACACTACATCAGCTGCTGTGCGAAATACAGTGATACATTCCACTCATCAAAACATTACTATCCAAAAACATGCATTGAAAATAGCCTTCCAGACAACATAAAAACGCATGATTTTTTTTGTGTGTGAGCGGTTAAATTGACGCTTTTGAAGGCGTTAACGCTGGGAGAAGTGTTTCACTACTAAGCGCCTTCTCATTCCAGCGTGTACACGCTCCTAAAGAAAACACGTTTCGTTTGATTTGGGATTTACAGAGACGCTCGCCCACTGGAGGCGAACTAAGGAATACATGTAGACTATTCAACACACTGTAGGGGAACCATAATAATTAAAACTACAAAATCACCTAAATCAACTAGCCTATAATAGCCCACCATGTGCATGGATATTGGAATGTCATTATAAAACCCTCAGCCTAGTTTAAATGAAATCTAGTCATATTCAACAGAAAACAATATACCAATGTATTGTCCTCACCTGTCCTGCACGTAATATGTTGCAATCACTTGGTTTATTAAAGGCCAAACACCGACAAACTTGTTTAAAACAAAACCAAAAAGTTGTAAATTAGCTCTCAACTCAGCCGAGATGACACGTCAGATTTATACAAACAAACGCAACCGTGAACTAAATGAACCATTTCATTATATACCCTATTATCGTAATATTTCAATACCATAGCTTTTTCTATAATGTCTAGTCTAGGTCTACATTCCCGTCTGCAACAATGTATCCAAAATATCATGAGAAAAAATGATTAGCGCCACTGCCGTTTCTGCTATGGTGACATAGGGCAAAGAACATCCTAACTATTTGGCTTGTCTCCACCCCGAAGCTTTTACAACATAAATTACACAGGGCGGTATTAAATAACCAACAGTGCCGCTACTCACCAATAATCCAGGTATCCGATCACCATTAGAGAAAATATGTATAATCCAAGCGACACAATTGCGCTTTATTCTCGAACAGACCGCTCGCTTTTGTTTGTATTGTAGCAGACAGCACTGTCCGTACCAGCCAAAACCTTTCTTTCCCTTGTCTGTGGCAGACTGCTCGGCAGCGCAGCCTCCTCGTCACTGGAGAACTCCCTACTGGCAAGTGACGCAGGCGGTGACACACAGACTGGCCAGCCCACGCTCCTTCCTGCCTTCCGAGACGGAGCGAGAGCTTCGTGACTCAACGAAACCATTTACTTCCACTGTCTATTCCGCCAGTAGAACATAAAACAAATAGTGGAGGATGAATATTTAAAGTACATAACACAAATTAATGGAGATGTGTTGAGGACAAGAAATGGTATGCGTACAATGGAACGAGTAGGCTATAGAACATGTATTTCATTGTGTCCAGTTCAGAATGATTTCTCCTGAGCAGTGATTTGTCTTGGCACGTCATCAGCGTCACGTCTCTGGGTGTTGCTGGGTTCCAGTTAAGGGAGAAGTGTGTCACACACACACACACACACAACACACACACACACACACACACACACACACACACACACACACACACACACACACACACAGAGAGAGACAGAGAGAGAGACAGAGAGAGAGAGAGAGAGAGACGTTCAGTGTTGTTATGGCTGTTTAATCTCTAACAGAGGTTCAGTTTTGTTATGGCTGTTTAATCTCTAACTGAGGTTCAGTTATGTTATGGCTGTTTAATCTCTAACTGAGGTTCAGTTATGTTATGGCTGTTTAATCTCTAACTGAGGTTCAGTTATGTTATGGCTGTTTAATCTCTAACAGAGGTTCAGTGTTGTTATGGCTGTTTATTCTCTAACTCCCGAGTGGCGCAGTGGTCTAAGGCACTGTGCCACTAGAGATCCTGGTTCGAATCCAGCGGCGCACAATTGGTCCAGGGTAGGGGAGGGAATGGCCGGCAGGGATGTAGCTCAGTTGGTAGAGCATGGTGTTTGCAACGCCAGGGTTGCGGGTTTGATTCCCACGGGGGGCCAGTATAAAAAAAATAGTGTATGCACTAACTATAAATTGCTCTGGATAAGAGCATCTGCTAAATGACTAAAATGTAACTGAGGTTCAGTTTTGTTATGGCTGTTTAATCTCTAACTGAGGTTCAGTGGTTCAGTTATGGCTGTTTAATCTCTAACTGAGGTTCAGTGGTTCAGTTATGGCTGTTTAATCTGTAACTGAGGTTCAGTGGTTCAGTTATGGCTGTTTAATCTGTAACTGAGGTTCAGTGGTTCAGTTATGGCTGTTTAATCTCTAACTGAGGTTCAGTGGTTCAGTTATGGCTGTTTAATCTGTAACTGAGGTTCAGTGGTTCAGTTATGGCTGTTTAATCTCTAACTGAGGTTCAGTGGTTCAGTTATGGCTGTTTAATCTGTAACTGAGGTTCAGTGGTTCAGTTATGGCTGTTTAATCTGTAACTGAGGTTCAGTGGTTCAGTTATGGCTGTTTAATCTGTAACTGAGGTTCAGTGGTTCAGTTATGGCTGTTTAATCTCTAACTGAGGTTCAGTGGTTCAGTTATGGCTGTTTAATCTCTAACTGAGGTTCAGTGGTTCAGTTATGGCTGTTTAATCTGTGAATGAACAGATCCCCAGTAACACAGGTTGACTTTGTTCCCATGGTTATATAAACAGAGCAGAGTCTCTCTTGCTGCAGACTGACACCCGTTATATAACAGTGAAACACAGAGTAATTAAACCTTAGGAGACATTTAGTTCACTGACTGTCATCTCTGTAGAACTGTGTTGGGCCTACAGCTAATTAGTTGTTTATTAAATCACTGGTTGTTTTAATGAGGAGCCCTGGACTCAGGTCAACAGGATACAGCCGGGCCGGGCTGAGGGCTGAGGGCAGAGGGCAGAGGGCAGAGGGCAGAGGGCAGAGGGCAGAGGGCAGAGGGCAGAGGGCTGAGGGCTGAGGGCTGAGGGCAGAGGGCAGAGGGCAGAGGGCAGAGGGCTGAGGGCTGAGAGCTGAGGGCTGAGGGCAGAGGGCAGAGGGCAGAGGGCAGAGGGCTGAGGGCTGAGGGCTGAGGGCTGAGGGCTGAGGCTCTGACTGGTCTCTACTCTATCTCTTTGAAGTCTCCTGTCCCACAGAATCCCTCTTTTTGATAAACTCACAAATGTTTTCCTTCGCCTTCCAAGAAAAGGAGCTGTGTTGCAGAGTGTAAGGAGGGGGGAGGAACAGGTGGAGGAGACGGGGAGGAGGGGGGAGGCACAGGAGGAGGAGACGGGGAGGAGGGGGGAGGCACAGGAGGAGGAGACGGGGAGGAGGGGGGAGGCACAGGAGGAGGAGACGGGGAGGAGGGGGGAGGCACAGGAGGAGGAGACGGGGAGGAGGGGGGAGGCACAGGAGGAGGAGACGGGGAGGAGGGGGGAGGCACAGGAGGAGGAGACGGGGAGGAGGGGGGAGGAACAGGAGGAGGAGACGGGGAGGAGGGGGGAGGCACAGGAGGAGGAGACGGGGAGGAGGGGGGAGGAACAGGAGGAGGAGACGGGGAGGAGGGGGGAGGCACAGGAGGAGGAGACGGGGAGGAGGGGGGAGGCACAGGAGGAGGAGACGGGGAGGAGATGGGGAGGAGGGGGGAGGAGGGGGGAGGAACAGGTGGAGGAGACGGGGAGGAGGGGGGAGGCACAGGAGGAGGAGACGGGGAGGAGGGGGGAGGCACAGGAGGAGGAGACGGGGAGGAGGGGGGAGGAGGGGGGAGGAGACGGGGAGGAGGGGGGAGGAACAGGAGGAGGAGACGGGGAGGAGGGGGGAGGCACAGGAGGAGGAGACGGGGAGGAGGGGGGAGGCACAGGAGGAGGAGACGGGGAGGAGGGGGGAGGCACAGGAGGAGGAGACGGGGAGGAGGGGGGAGGAACAGGTGGAGGAGACGGGGAGGAGGGGGGAGGCACAGGAGGAGGAGACGGGGAGGAGGGGGGAGGAACAGGTGGAGGAGACGGGGAGGAGGGGGGAGGCACAGGAGGAGGAGACGGGGAGGAGGGGGGAGGCACAGGAGGAGGAGACGGGGAGGAGGGGGGAGGAACAGGAGGAGGAGACGGGGAGGAGGGGGGAGGAACAGGAGGAGGAGACGGGGAGGAGGGGGGAGGCACAGGAGGAGGAGACGGGGAGGAGGGGGGAGGAACAGGAGGAGGAGACGGGGAGGAGGGGGGAGGCACAGGAGGAGGAGACGGGGAGGTGATGGGGAGGAGGGGGGAGGAACAGGTGGAGGAGACGGGGAGGAGGGGGGAGGCACAGGAGGAGGAGACGGGGAGGAGGGGGGAGGCACAGGAGGAGGAGACGGGAGGAGGGGGGAGGAACAGGAGGAGGAGACGGGGAGGAGGGGGGAGGAACAGGGGGAGGAGACGGGGAGGAGGAATGGGGAGGAGACGGGGAGGAGATGGGGAGGAGGGGGGAGGAACAGGAGGAGGAGACGGGGAGGGAGGAACAGGGGGAGGAGACGGGGAGGAGGGGGGAGGAACAGGGGGAGGAGACGGGGAGGAGGGGGGAGGAGGGGGGAGAAACAGGGGGAGGAGACGGGGAGGAGGGGGGAGGCACAGGAGGAGGGGGGAGAAACAGGGGGAGGAGACGGGGAGGAGGGGGGAGGAGGGGGGAGAAACAGGGGGAGGAGACGGGGAGGAGGGGGGAGGCACAGGGGGAGGAGACGGGGAGGAGGGGGGGGGAACAGGGGGAGGAGGAACGGGGGAGGAGACGGGGAGGAGATGGGGAGGAACAGGAGGAGGAGACGGGGAGGAGGGGGGGTGGAGGGACAGGAGGAGGAGGAGACGGGGAGGAGGGGGGGGGGGACAGGAGGAGGAGATGGGGAGGAGGGGGGAGGAACAGTAGGAGGAGACGGGGAGGAGGGGGGAGGAACAGGAGGAGGAGGAGGCCTGAATTCATTAGAGCCATTCTCTTTAAAGTGTGTGCCAAATAGTTGGCCAAGAGCACAAGAGAGAGAGAGAGAGAATTATAGTGGAAAATAAGTATTTGGTCACCTACAAACAAGCATTATTTCTGGCTCTCACAGACCTGTAACTTCTTCTTTAAGAGGCTCCTCTGTCCTCCACTCGTTACCTGTATTAATGGCACCTGTTTGAACTTGTTATCAGTATAAAAGACACCTGTCCACAACCTCAAACAGTCACACTCCAAACTCCACTATGGCCAAGACCAAAGAGCTGTCAAAGGACACCAGAAACAAAATTGTAGACCTGCACCAGGCTGGGAAGACTGAATCTGCAATAGGTAAGCAGCTTGGTTTGAAGAAATCAACTGTGGGAGCAATTATTAGGAAATGGAAGACATACAAGACCACTGATAATCTCCCTCGATCTGGGGCTCCACGCAAGATCTCACCCCGTGGGTTCAGAATTATCACAAGAACGGTGAGCAAAAATCCCAGAACCACACGGGGGGATCTAGTGAATGACCTGCAGAGAGCTGGGACCAAAGTAACAAAGCCTACCATCAGTAACACACTACGCCGCCAGGGACTCAAATCCTGCAGTGCGAGACGTGTCCCCCTGCTTAAGCCAGTACATGTTCAGGCCCGTCTGAAGTTTGCTAGAGTGCATTTGGATGATCCAGAAGAGGATTGGGAGAATGTCATATGGTCAGATGAAACCAAAATAGAACATTTTGGTAAAAACTCAGCTCGTCGTGTTTGGAGGACAAAGAATGCTGAGTTGCATCCAAAGAACACCATACCTACTGTGAAGCATGGGGGTGGAAACATCATGCTTTGGGGCTGTTTTTCTGCAAACGAACCAGGACGACTGATCCGTGTAAAGGAAAGAATGAATGGGGCCATGTATCGTGAGATTTTGAGTGAAAACCTCCTTCCATCAGCAAGGGCATTGAAGATGAAACGTGGCTGGGTCTTTCAGCATGACAATGATCCCAAACACATCGCCCGGGCAACGAAGGAGTGGCTTCGTAAGAAGCATTTCAAGGTCCTGGAGTGGCCTAGCCAGTCTCCAGATCTCAACCCCATAGAAAATCTTTGGAGGGAGTTGAAAGTCCGTGTTGCCCAGTGACAGCCCCAAAACATCACTGCTCTAGAGGAGATCTGCATGGAAGAATGGGCCAAAATACCAGCAACAGTGTGTGAAAACCTTGTGAAGACTTACAGAAAACGTTTCACCTGTGTCATTGCCAACAAAGGGTATATAACAAAGTATTGAGAAACTTTTGTTATTGACCAAATACTTATTTTCCACCATAATTTGCAAATAAATGCATAAAAAATCCTACAATGTGATTTTCTGGAAAAAAAAATCTCATTTTGTCTGTCATAGTTGACGTTTACCTATGATGAAAATTACAGGCCTCTCTCATCTTTTTAAGTGGGAGAACTTGCACAATTGGTGGCTGACTAAAGACTTTTTCCCCCACTGTAACAGATTGATAGCTGCAGATGTCCCTGAGGAGGACAACACTAGCAGACAGCTGGTCACTTGTCTCAAATCACACCCTTTTCCATATATAGAGCACCACATTTGACCAGAGCCACATCAGATAGAAGACTGACAACAGGTAGAAGACTCTGACAACAGGTAGAAGACTCTGACAACAGGTAGAAGACTGACAACAGGTAGAAGACTCTGACAACAGGTAGAAGTCTCTGACAACAGGTAGAAGACCCTGACAACAGGTAGAAGACTCTGACAACAGGTAGAAGACTATGACAACAGGTAGAAGACTCTGACAACAGGTAGAAGTCTCTGACAACAGGTAGAAGACTCTGACAACAGGTAGAAGACTCTGGCAACAGGTAGAAGTCTCTGACAACAGGTAGAAGACTCTGACAACAGGTAGAAGACTCTGACAACAGGTAGAAGACTGACAACAGGTAGAAGACCCTGACAACAGGTAGAAGACTGACAACAGGTAGAAGGACCTGACAACAGGTAGAAGACTCTGACAACAGGTAGAAGACTGACAACAGGTAGAAGACTGACAACAGGTAGAAGACCCTGACAACAGGTAGAAGACTCTGACAACAGGTAGAAGACTATGACAACAGGTAGAAGACTGACAACAGGTAGAAGACCCTGACAACAGGTAGAAAACTCTGACAACAGGTAGAAGACTCTGACAACAGGTAGAATTTCCTGACAACAGGTAGAAGACTCTGACAACAGGTAGAAGACCCTGACAACAGGTAGAAGACTATGACAACAGGTAGAAGACTCTGACAACAGGTAGAAGACTCTGGCAACAGGTAGAAGTCTCTGACAACAGGTAGAAGACTCTGACAACAGGTAGAAGACTCTGACAACAGGTAGAAGACTGACAACAGGTAGAAGACCCTGACAACAGGTAGAAGACTGACAACAGGTAGAAGGACCTGACAACAGGTAGAAGACTCTGACAACAGGTAGAAGACTGACAACAGGTAGAAGACTGACAACAGGTAGAAGACCCTGACAACAGGTAGAAGACTCTGACAACAGGTAGAAGACTATGACAACAGGTAGAAGACTGACAACAGGTAGAAGACCCTGACAACAGGTAGAAAACTCTGACAACAGGTAGAAGACTCTGACAACAGGTAGAATTTCCTGACAACAGGTAGAAGACTCTGACAACAGGTAGAAGACTCTGACAACAGGTAGAAGACTCTGACAACAGGTAGAATACTGACAACAGGTAGAAGACTCTGACAACAGGTAGAAGACTCTGACAACAGGTAGAAGACCCTGACAACAGGTAGAAGACCCTGACAACAGGTAGAAGACTCTGACAACAGGTAGAAGACTGACAACAGGTAGAAGACTCTGACAACAGGTAGAAGACTCTGACAACAGGTAGAAGACTGACAACAGGTAGAAGACTCTGACAACAGGTAGAAGACTGACAACAGGTAGAAGACCCTGACAACAGGTAGAAGACTCTGACAACAGGTAGAAGACCCTGACAACAGGTAGAAGACTGACAACAGGTAGAAGACTCTGACAACAGGTAGAAGACTCTGACAACAGGTAGAAGACTGACAACAGGTAGAAGACTCTGACAACAGGTAGAAGACTGACAACAGGTAGAAGACTCTGACAACAGGTAGAAGACTCTGACAACAGGTAGAAGACTCTGACAACAGGTAGAAGACTCTGACAACAGGTAGAAGACCCTGACAACAGGTAGAAGATCCTGACAACAGGTAGAAGACTGACAACAGGTAGAAGACTCTGACAACAGGTAGAAGACCCTGACAACAGGTAGAAGACTCTGACAACAGGTAGAAGACTCTGACAACAGGTAGAAGACCCTGACAACAGGTAGAAGACTCTGACAACAGGTAGAAGACTCTGACAACAGGTAGAAGATTCTGACAACAGGTAGAATACTGACAACAGGTAGAAGATTCTGACAACAGGTAGAAGTCTCTGACAACAGGTAGAAGACTCTGACAAAAGGTAGAAGACTGACAACAGGTAGAAGACCCTGACAACAGGTAGAAGACCCTGACAACAGGTAGAAGACCCTGACAACAGGTAGAAGACTCTGACAACAGGTAGAAGACTCTGACAACAGGTAGAAGACCCTGACAACAGGTAGAAGTCTCTGACAACAGGTAGAATACTCTGACAACAGGTAGAAGACTGACAACAGGTAGAAGACTCTGACAACAGGTGGAAAGCAGATATAAGTCTGTGACAACATGTGTTGCTGCCATGCTATGTTGTTTTCTTAGGTCTCTCTTTATGTAGTGTTGTGGTGTCTCTGTTTATGTAGTGTTGTGGTGTCTCTCTTTATGTAGTGTTGTGGTGTCTCTCTTTATGTAGTGTTGTGGTGTCTCTGTTTATGTAGTGTTGTGGTGTCTCTCTTTATGTAGTGTTGTGGTGTCTCTCTTTATGTAGTGTTGTATCTCTTTATGTAGTGTTGTGGTGTCTCTCTTTATGAAGTGTTGTGGCATCTCTCTTTATGTAGTGTTGTGGCGTCTCTCTTTATGTAGTGTTGTGGCGTCTCTCTTTATGTAGTGTTGTGGTGTCTCTCTTTATGTAGTGTTGTGGCGTCTCTCTTTATGTAGTGTTGTGGTGTCTCTCTTTATGTAGTGTTGTGGCGTCTCTCTTTATGTAGTGTTGTGGTGTCTCTCTTTATGTAGTGTTGTGGTGTCTCTCTTTATGTAGTGTTGTGGCGTCTCTCTTTATGTAGTGTTGTGGTGTCTCTCTTTATGTAGTGTTGTGGTGTCTCTCTGTATGTAGTGTTGTGGTGTCTCTCTGTATGTAGTGTTGTGGCGTCTCTCTTTATGTAGTGTTGTGGCGTCTCTCTTTATGTAGTGTTGTGGCGTCTCTCTTTATGTAGTGTTGTGGTGTCTCTCTTTATGTAGTGTTGTGGTGTCTCTCTTTATGTAGTGTTGTGGTCTCTCTTTATGTAGTGTTGTGGTGTCTCTTTATGTAGTGTTGTGGTGTCTCTCTTTATGTAGTGTTGTGGTGTCTCTCTTTATGTAGTGTTGTGGCGTCTCTCTTTATGTAGTGTTGTGGCGTCTCTCTTTATGTAGTGTTGTGGTGTCTCTCTTTATGTAGTGTTGTGGTGTCTCTCTTTATGTAGTGTTGTGGTGTCTCTCTTTATGTAGTGTTGTGGTGTCTCTCTTTATGTAGTGTTGTGGTGTCTCTCTTTATGTAGTGTTGTGGTGTCTCTCTTTATGTAGTGTTGTGGCGTCTCTCTTTATGTAGTGTTGTGGTGTCTCTCTTTATGTAGTGTTGTGGCGTCTCTCTTGTCGTGATGTGTGTTTTGTCCTATATATTTATTTTTAATCCCAGCCCCCGTCCCTGGAGGAGGCCTTTTGCCTTTTGGTAGGCCGTCATTGTAAATAAGAATTTGTTCTTAACTGACTTGCCTAGTTAAATAAAGGTAAAATAAAACATTTACAAATGTACAGACTCAGTGAGCATAGCCTTGCTATTGAGAGAGGCCACCGTATGCAAACCTGGCTCACAGGGGGTATCTGATTTTAAGTACCTTGGCATCATACTTGATTCCAACCTCTCTTTTAAAAAGCATGTGAAAAAGGTAATTCAAATAACCAAATTCAACCTAGCTAATTTCCGATTTATACGAAATTGTTTGACTACAGAGGTAGCAAAACTGTACTTCAAATCTATGATACTCCCCCACTTAACATACTGCTTGACTAGTTGGGCCCAAGCTTGCTGTACAACAGTAAGACCTATTCAGTCTGTCTACAAACAGGCTCTCAAAGTGCTTGATAGGAAGCCCAATAGCCATCATCACTGTCACATCCTTAGAAAGCATGAGCTCCTGAGTTGGGAAAATCTTGTGCAATACACCGATGCATGTCTTGTATTCAAGATCCTAAATGGCTTGGCTCCCCCTCCACTCAGTATTTTTGTTAAACAGAAAAAACCAAACATATGGCAGCAGATCCACAAGGTCTGCCATGAGAGGTGACTGTGTAGTTCCCCTAAGGAAAAGCACCTTTAGTAAATCTGCTTTTTCTGTGAGAGCTTCCCATGTCTGGAATACACTGCCATCAGACACACACAACTGCACCACATATCACACTTTCACAAAATGCTTGAAGACATGGCTAAAGGTCAATCAGATTTGTGAACATGGTCCCTAGCTGTGTGTTGCCGCTTTCCATGTCTGTTGTCTGTAACTTGTGAGGTGTGGAAACATTTTGTTGCTTTTATGAATTTTGTCTTGCTGCTTTTTGTTCTATGTTGCTCGGTCTGTATGCTACGTCTTGTTTGTCCTATGTTGCTATGTCTGTATGCTATGTCTTGTTCTATGTTGTTATTGTCCATATTGTAATTGTTTTTAATAACCTGCCCAGGGACTGCGGTTGAAAATTAGCCGGCTGGCTAAAAACCGGCACTTTTACTGAAACGTTGATTAATGTGCACTGTCCCTGTAAAAATAAACTCAAACTCAAACACGAACACGCACACACACACACACTGCCAAGTTTCTCTTCAAAACCAAACACTTCCTCATTTCTGTTTTCACAGAAATCACATTTCAAAGTCAGAGAGAATAGTAAAGTATGTAGTATTATTTATTTTCTTTATTTAACCTTTATTTAACCAGGTAAGCCAGTTGAGAACAAGTTTCTCATTTACAACTGCGACCTGGCCAAGATAAAGCAAAGAAGTGCGATAAAAACAACAACACAGAGTTACATATGGGGTAAAACAAAACATAAAGTCAAAAAATACAACAGAAAATATATATATACAGTGTGTGCAAATGTAGCAAGTTATGGAGGTAAGGCAATAAATAGGCCACAGTGCAAAATAGTAGTATGTAGTCATGGAATATTACTGTAATTATAGTGCAGCTCTTCCTTTAAATAGACACAGGCAGAGGAGAGTGGAGAGTGGAGTCAGAGATGTGAAGTTGCTGGTTGTCTAATAAAGGTGTTTGTTGTCTAGACTTCCTGTTGACATCTCCTTCCTGTATCTTTGGTAGGGGACAACAACATAGAACACACGGAGCTTTGTTATTGGGCCCGGGGAACAGGTGGAGCGATTACCCACCTTTTGCGGTAAAAAAATTACATTGAAAGTACAGGGAGCATTACTTTATTTCACTGCGAACCAGCGATTATTTTTTCCCCACCTATTTTTTAGCATTACATT
>NC_139989.1:2228685-2335505 GCF_964263955.1 Coregonus lavaretus | reverse complement strand
AATGACAAAATGAAAAATGTGTTCACAAAAAAGAGAGTTTTCACATATTAGTGTTATTTAACACTTTATATAATAGGAATTAGTGGTTTGGGGTGGATTATCCCTTTAAATCCAATAGTTTTCTCATATTAGACATACATATTGCACACTACAATATTTGCTCTACATTGTGTTCCGGTAAAAGTGAAAGGGTACATATTCTACTCAGGAGTTCTTCTAGTTTCCAGGTCCACAGAGTGTACACCCAGAAGAGCATCTATACTCATTTTGCGGCCCTTAAAGAGGGGTCTATCAAATCAAACATAAAATCAAATCAAATGTTATTTGTCACATGCGCCGAATACAACAGGTGTAGACCTTACAGTGAAATGCTCACTTACAAGCCCTTAACCAACAATACAGTTTTAAGAAAAATAAGACTTAAGAAAAATATTTACTAAATAAACTAAAGTTAAAAGATAAAAGAGCAACAATAAAATAACAATAGCGAGGCTATATACAGGGGGTACCGGTACCGAGTCAATGTGCGGGGGTACAGGTTAGTCCAGGTAATAACGAGGCTATATACAGGGGGTACCGGTACCGAGTCAATGGGCTGGGGTACAGGTTAGTCCAGGTAATTGAGGTAATATGTACACTACCAGTCAAAAGTTTGGACACACCTCCTCATTCAAGGGTTTTTCTTTATTTTTACTATTTCTTACATTGTAGAATAATAGTGAAGACATCAAAACTATGAAATAACACATATGGAATCATGTAGTAACCAAATAAGTGATAAACAAATCAAAATATATTCTATATTTGAGATTCTTCAAATAGCCACCCTTTGCCTTGATGACAGCTTTGCACACTCTTGGCATTCTCTCAACCAGCTTCATGAGGTAGTCACCTGGAATGCATTTCAATTAACAGGTGTGCCTTGTTAAACGTTAATTTGTGGAATCTCTTTCCTTCTTAATGCGTTTGAGCCAATCAGTTGTGTTGTGACAAGGTAGGGGTGGTATACAGAAGATAGCCCTATTTGGTAAAAGACCAAGTCCATATTATGTCAAGAACAGCTCAAATAAGCAAAGAGAAATGACAGTCCATCATTACTTTAAGACATGAAGGTCAGTTAATCCAGAAAATCTCAAGAACTTTGAAAGTTTCTTCAAGTGCAGTCGCTATGATGAAACTGGCTCTCATGAGGACCGCAACAGGAATGGAAGACCCAGAGTTACCTCTGCTGCAGAGGATAAGTTCATTAGAGTTACCAGCCTCAGAAATTGCAGCCCAAATAAATGCTTCACAGAGTTCAAGTAACAGACACATCTCAACATCAACTGTTCAGAGGAGACTGCGTGAATCAGGCCTTCATGGTCGAATTGCTGCAAAGAAACCACTATTAAAGGACACCAATAATAAGAGACCTGCTTGGGCCAAGAAACACGAGCAATGGACATTAGACTGGTAGAAATTTGTCCTTTGTTCTGGAGTCCAAATTTGAGATTTTTGGTTCCAACCTCCGTGTCTTTGTGAGACGCGGTGTGGGTGAACGGATGATCTCTGCATGTGTAGTTCCCACCGTAAAGCATGGAGGAGGAGGTGTTATGGTGTGGGGGTGCTTTGCTGGTGACACTGTCTGGGATTTATTTAGAATTCAAGGCACACTTAACCAGCATGGCTACCACAGCATTCTGTAGCGATACGCCATCCCATCTGGTTTGGGCTTAGTGGGACTATCATTTGTTTTTCAACAGGACAATGACCCAACACACCTCCAGGCTGTGTAAGGGATATTTTACCAAGAAGGAGAGTGATGGAGTGCTGCATCAGATGACCTGTCCTCCACAATCCCCCGACCTCAACCCAATTGAGATGTTTTGGGATGAGTCGGACCGCAGAGTAAAGGAAAAGCAGCCAACAAGTGTTCAGCATATGTGGAAACTCCTTCAAGACTGTTGGAAAAGCATTCCAGGTGAAGCTGGTTGAGAGAATGCCAAGAGTGTGCAAAGCTGTCATCAAGGCAAAGGGTGGCTAAAATATATTTTGATTTGTTTAACACAATTTTTGCTTGCTACATGATTCCATATGTGTTATTTCATCGTTTTGATGTCTTCACTGTCATTTTACAATGTAGAAAATAGTTTAAAAAATAAAGAAAAACCCTTGAATGAGTAGGTGTGTCCAAACTTTTGACTAGTACTGTACATGTAGGTAGGGGTAATGTGACTATGCATAGATAATAAACAGCGAGTAGCTGCAGCGTAAAAAAAAAAAGGGGGGGGTCAATGCAAATAGTCCGGGTAGCCATTTGATTAGCTGTTCAGCAGTCTTAAGTCTTAGGAAGCTTGGCCTCAGTGATGTACAGGGCCATACGCACTACCCTCTGTAGCGCCTTGCGGTCGGAGGCCGAGCAGTTGCCATACCAGGCGGTGATGCAACCAGTCAGGATGCTCTCGATGGTGCAACTGTATACGTTTTTGAGGATCTGAGAACCCATGCCAAATCTTTTCAGTCTCCTAGGCATTGTCATGCCCTCTTCACGACTGTCTTGGTGTGTTTGGACCATGATAATTTGTTGGTGATGTGGACACCAAGGAACTTGAAGCTCTCAACCTGCTCCACTACAGACTCGTCAATGAGAATGGGGGTGTGCTCGGTCCTCCTTTTCCTGTAGTCCACGATCATCTCCTTAGTCTTGATCACATTGAGGGAGAGGTTGTTGTCCTGGCACTTCACGGCCAGGTCTCTGACCTCCTCCCTGTAGGCTGTCTCATCGTTGTTGGTGATCAGGCCTACCACTGTTGTGTCGTTGGCAAACTTGAGGATGGTGTTGGAGTCGTGCCTGGCCATGCAGTCATGGGTGAACAGGGAGTACAGGAGGGGACTAAGCACGCACCCCTGAGGGGGCCCCATGTTGAGGATCAGCGTGGCAGATGTGTTGTTACCTACCCTTACCACCTGGGGGCGGCCAGTCAGCAGATGTATTGTTACCTACCCTATCAGCTTTAATCCAAATTTCTTCATACATATTGCACAGTACACCATTTTCTGTACAAGTGGCAGCTACAGAGACTAGAGTCTACACCATAGGAGTGGTAGATACAGAGACTAGAGTCTACACCATAGGAGTGGTAGCTACAGAGACTAGAGTCTACACCATAGGAGTGGTAGCTACAGAGACTATAGTCTACACCATAGGAGTGGTAGCTACAGAGACTAGAGTCTACACCATAGGAGTGGTAGCTACAGAGACTAGAGTCTACACCATAGGAGTGGCAGCTACAGAGACTAGAGTCTACACCATAGGAGTGGTAGCTACAGAGACTAGAGTCTACACCATAGGAGTGGCAGCTACAGAGACTAGAGTCTACACCATAGGAGTGGTAGATACAGAGACTAGAGTCTATAATAGAGTGGTAGCTACAGAGACTAGAGTCTACACCATAGGAGTGGTAGCTACATAGACTAGAGTCTATACCATAGGAGTGGTAGCTACATAGACTAGAGTCTATACCATAGGAGTGGTAGATACAGAGACTAGAGTCTACACCATAGGAGTGGTAGCTACAGAGACTAGAGTCTACACCATAGGAGTGGTAGCTACAGAGACTAGAGTCTACACCATAGGAGTGGCAGCTACAGAGACTAGAGTCTACACCATAGGAGTGGTAGATACAGAGACTAGAGTCTATAATAGAGTGGTAGCTACAGAGACTAGAGTCTACACCATAGGAGTGGTAGCTACATAGACTAGAGTCTATACCATAGGAGTGGTAGATACAGAGACTAGAGTCTATAATAGAGTGGTAGCTACAGAGACTAGAGTCTACACCATAGGAGTGGTAGCTACAGAGACTAGAGTCTACACCATAGGAGTGGCAGCTACAGAGACTAGAGTCTACACCATAGGAGTGGTAGATACAGAGACTAGAGTCTATAATAGAGTGGTAGCTACAGAGACTAGATTCTACACCATAGGAGTGGTAGCTACAGAGACTAGAGTCTACACCATAGGAGTGGTAGATACAGAGACTAGAGTCTATACCATAGGAGTGGTAGCTACAGAGACTAGACCCTACACCATAGGAGTGGTAGATACAGAGACTAGAGTCTACACCATAGGAGTGGTAGCTACAGAGACTAGAGTCTACACCATAGGAGTGGTAGCTACAGAGACTAGAGTCTACACCATAGGAGTGGTAGCTACAGAGACTAGAGTCTACACCATAGGAGTGGTAGCTACAGAGACTAGAGTCTACACCATAGGAGTGGTAGATACAGAGACTAGAGTCTACACCATAGGAGTGGTAGCTACATAGACTAGAGTCTACACCATAGGAGTGGTAGATACAGAGACTAGAGTCTACACCATAGGAGTGGTAGCTACAGAGACTAGAGTCTACACCATAGGAGTGGTAGATACAGAGACTATAGTCTACACCATAGGAGTGGTAGCTACAGAGACTAGAGTCTATACCATAGGAGTGGTAGCTACAGAGACTATAGTCTACACCATAGGAGTGGTAGCTACAGAGACTAGAGTCTACACCATAGGAGTGGCAGCTACAGAGACTAGAGTCTACACCATAGGAGTGGTAGATACAGAGACTAGAGTCTATAATAGAGTGGTAGCTACAGAGACTAGAGTCTACACCATAGGAGTGGTAGCTACATAGACTAGAGTCTATACCATAGGAGTGGTAGCTACAGAGACTAGAGTCTACACCATAGGAGTGGTAGATACAGAGACTAGAGTCTACACCATAGGAGTGGTAGCTACAGAGACTAGAGTCTACACCATAGGAGTGGTAGATACAGAGACTAGAGTCTACACCATAGGAGTGGTAGATACAGAGACTAGAGTCTATACCATAGGAGTGGTAGCTACAGAGACTAGAGTCTATACCATAGGAGTGGTAGATACAGAGACTAGAGTCTACACCATAGGAGTGGTAGCTACAGAGACTAGAGTCTACACCATAGGAGTGGTAGATACAGAGACTAGAGTCTATACCATAGGAGTGGTAGATACAGAGACTAGAGTCTACACCATAGGAGTGGTAGCTACAGAGACTAGAGTCTACACCATAGGAGTGGTAGATACAGAGACTAGAGTCTACACCATAGGAGTGGTAGCTACAGAGACTAGAGTCTACACCATAGGAGTGGTAGCTACAGAGACTAGAGTCAACACCAAAGGAGTGGTAGCTACAGAGACTAGAGTCTACACCATAGGAGTGGTAGCTACAGAGACTAGAGTCTACACCATAGGAGTGGTAGCTACAGAGACTAGAGTCTACACCATAGGAGTGGTAAATACAGAGACTAGAGTCTACACCATAGGAGTGGTAGATACAGAGACTAGAGTCTACACCATAGGAGTGGTAGCTACAGAGACTAGAGTCTATAATAGAGTGGCAGCTACAGAGACTAGAGTCTACACCATAGGAGTGGTAGCTACAGAGAGTCTACACCATAGGAGTGGTAGCTACAGAGACTAGAGTCTACACCATAGGAGTGGTAGCTACAGAGACTAGAGTCTACACCATAGGAGTGGTAGCTACAGAGACTAGAGTCTACACCATAGGAGTGGTAGCTACAGAGACTAGAGTCTACACCATAGGAGTGGTAGCTACAGAGACTAGAGTCTACACCATAGGAGTGGTAGCTACAGAGACTAGAGTCTACACCATAGGAGTGGTAGCTACAGAGACTAGAGTCTACACCATAGGAGTGGTAGCTACAGAGACTAGAGTCTACACCATAGGAGTGGTAGATACAGAGACTAGAGTCTACACCATAGGAGTGGTAGCTACAGAGACTAGAGTCTACACCATAGGAGTGGTAGCTACAGAGACTAACTACACAACTCTCCCAGCAGGAAATAACCCGGCAGTAATAATGTGAAGTCAGATGTGTTTGTTGTGACACCAGATTAACCATTACTCTGTAGGGTCCCTGTTCTGCCCTGTAGTTCCATTCCATATAATAACTAGAAGGTTAATTAGTACTGTCCTCAGGACATAGGGCCAAAGGGTTAGAGTGAGATAGTGTGACAGAGAGCACATTTAAAGCTAACCTCATTCATACCTTCTCCTTCAGAAAAGAGAGAGAAGGGTCCAAGGCCCTGACACGGAACTGCCTCTCCAACCGTCCTGGTCACCCTACCCCAGTAAATCTCTGGAACTGCCTCTCCAACCGTCCTGGTCACCCTACCCCAGTAAATCTCTGGAACTGCCTCTTCAACCGTCCTGGTCACCCTACCCCAGTAAATCTCTGGAACTGCCTCTCCAACCGTCCTGGTCACCCTACCCCAGTAAATCTCTGGAACTGCCTCTCCAACCGTCCTGGTCACCCTACCCCAGTAAATCTCTGGAACTGCCTCTCCAACCGTCCTGGTCACCCTACCCCATTAACTATCTGGAACTGCCTCTCCAACCGTCCTGGTCACCCTACCCCAGTAAATCTCTGGAACTGCCTCCTCAACCGTCCTGGTCACCCTACCCCAGTAAATCTCTGGAACTGCCTCTTCAACCGTCCTGGTCACCCTACCCCAGTAAATCTCTGGAACTGCCTCTCCAACCGTCCTGGTCACCCTACCCCAGTAAATCTCTGGAACTACCTCCTCAACCGTACTGGTCACCCTACCCCAGTAAATCTCTGGAACTGCCTCTCCAACCGTCCTGGTCACCCTACCCCAGTAAATCTCTGGAACTGCCTCCTCAGCCGTCCTGGTCACCCTACCCCAGTAAATCTCTGGAACTGCCTCTTCAACCGTCCTGGTCACCCTACCCCATTAACTATCTGGAACTGCCTCTCCAACCGTCCTGGTCACCCTACCCCAGTAAATCTCTGGAACTGCCTCTTCAACCGTCCTGGTCACCCTACCCCAGTAAATCTCTGGAACTGCCTCTCCAACCGTCCTGGTCACCCTACCCCAGTAAATCTCTGGAACTGCCTCTTCAACCGTCCTGGTCACCCTACCCCAGTAAATCTCTGGAACTGCCTCTTCAACCGTCCTGGTCACCCTACCCCAGTAAATCTCTGGAACTGCCTCCTCAACCGTCCTGGTCACCCTACCCCAGTAAATCTCTGGAACTGCCTCTCCAACCGTCCTGGTCACCCTACCCCAGTAAATCTCTGGAACTGCCTCTCCAACCGTCCTGGTCACCCTACCCCAGTAAATCTCTGGAACTGCCTCTCCAACCGTCCTGGTCACCCTACCCCAGTAAATCTCTGGAACTGCCTCTCCAACCGTCCTGGTCACCCTACCCCAGTAAATCTCTGGAACTGCCTCTTCAACCGTCCTGGTCACCCTACCCCAGTAAATCTCTGGAACTGCCTCTTCAACCGTACTGGTCACCCTACCCCAGTAAATCTCTGGAACTGCCTCTCCAACCGTCCTGGTCACCCTACCCCAGTAAATCTCTGGAACTGCCTCTTCAACCGTCCTGGTCACCCTACCCCAGTAAATCTCTGGAACTGCCTCTCCAACCGTCCTGGTCACCCTACCCCAGTAAATCTCTGGAACTGCCTCTTCAACCGTCCTGGTCACCCTACCCCAGTAAATCTCTGGAACTGCCTCTCCAACCGTCCTGGTCACCCTACCCCAGTAAATCTCTGGAACTGCCTCTCCAACCGTCCTGGTCACCCTACCCCAGTAAATCTCTGGAACTGCCTCTCCAACCGTCCTGGTCACCCTACCCCAGTAAATCTCTGGAACTGCCTCTCCAACCGTCCTGGTCACCCTACCCCAGTAAATCTCTGGAACTGCCTCCTCAGCCGTCCTGGTCACCCTACCCCAGTAAATCTCTGGAACTGCCTCTCCAACCGTCCTGGTCACCCTACCCCAGTAAATCTCTGGAACTGCCTCTTCAACCGTCCTGGTCACCCTACCCCAGTAAATCTCTGGAACTGCCTCTCCAACCGTCCTGGTCACCCTACCCCAGTAAATCTCTGGAACTGCCTCTTCAACCGTCCTGGTCACCCTACCCCAGTAAATCTCTGGAACTGCCTCTTCAACCGTACTGGTCACCCTACCCCAGTAAATCTCTGGAACTGCCTCTCCAACCGTCCTGGTCACCCTACCCCAGTAAATCTCTGGAACTGCCTCTTCAACCGTCCTGGTCACCCTACCCCAGTAAATCTCTGGAACTGCCTCTCCAACCGTCCTGGTCACCCTACCCCAGTAAATCTCTGGAACTGCCTCTCCAACCGTCCTGGTCACCCTACCCCAGTAAATCTCTGGAACTGCCTCTTCAACCGTCCTGGTCACCCTACCCCAGTAAATCTCTGGAACTGCCTCTCCAACCGTCCTGGTCACCCTACCCCAGTAAATCTCTGGAACTGCCTCCTCAGCCGTCCTGGTCACCCTACCCCAGTAAATCTCTGGAACTGCCTCTTCAACCGTCCTGGTCACCCTACCCCATTAACTATCTGGAACTGCCTCTCCAACCGTCCTGGTCACCCTACCCCAGTAAATCTCTGGAACTGCCTCTTCAACCGTCCTGGTCACCCTACCCCAGTAAATCTCTGGAACTGCCTCTTCAACCGTACTGGTCACCCTACCCCAGTAAATCTCTGGAACTGCCTCTCCAACCGTCCTGGTCACCCTACCCCAGTAAATCTCTGGAACTGCCTCTTCAACCGTCCTGGTCACCCTACCCCAGTAAATCTCTGGAACTGCCTCTTCAACCGTCCTGGTCACCCTACCCCAGTAAATCTCTGGAACTGCCTCTCCAACCGTCCTGGTCACCCTACCCCAGTAAATCTCTGGAACTGCCTCTCCAACCGTCCTGGTCACCCTACCCCAGTAAATCTCTGGAACTGCCTCCTCAGCCGTCCTGGTCACCCTACCCCAGTAAATCTCTGGAACTGCCTCTTCAACCGTCCTGGTCACCCTACCCCAGTAAATCTCTGGAACTGCCTCTTCAACCGTCCTGGTCACCCTACCCCATTAACTATCTGGAACTGCCTCTTCAACCGTCCTGGTCACCCTACCCCAGTAAATCTCTGGAACTGCCTCTTCAACCGTCCTGGTCACCCTACCCCAGTAAATCTCTGGAACTGCCTCTCCAACCGTCCTGGTCACCCTACCCCAGTAAATCTCTGGAACTGCCTCTCCAACCGTCCTGGTCACCCTACCCCAGTAAATCTCTGGAACTGCCTCTCCAACCGTCCTGGTCACCCTACCCCAGTAAATCTCTGGAACTGCCTCTTCAACCGTCCTGGTCACCCTACCCCAGTAAATCTCTGGAACTGTACAGTATAGTGTCCCAATGTGTGCTTAAACACCTCTCATTTGAGCCACAGTCTCCACAACTCTACTTTTGACACAAAATACTATAGTCCATGATAGTACATGTATTAAGGTGAAATGATTGTCATAAAAAGAGGAAGCCCTGGTGTAGCTTTTATTTGGACTGCAGAGATCACATCTGTGCTGTAAACGTATATCTATAAACATTCTCAGATCAGATTCTGTGTAGTCAGGTGTAATAAGGAAGGAAAGAGGACTTTGGTCCGAGACACTGGTCTGAAGCAGTACGTAACGTGAGTCTTGTGATAAGCTCGACGCTCCTCTGACCGTGACAAGGAGAGACGACCTGCAGACTTCACTAAAGGTAAACGGGTAGATTGATAATAATTGTCTGATTTTGAGTAATGTGATGTACAATAACAAATCCTTGTTGAATCAATGGACAAACAACTATCTGCATTTTGATCTGTTTCGATGACTGGAAGGGTTTCACTCCACTGCTGAACTCTGCTGGGTGTCTGAATGCGCCGGTCCCTTAATCATTCCAAATGAAGTAAAGCGGAGAGCCGTTGTTTGGTCTTTGTGGGTTACGTTGCACATCAATAGTAACAAGATCCCAGTAGAGTTAGAAAATCCTATAGTGTATCGTATTCTCACTGCTCTGGTGGATGGAGACTGATTCCTCTCGTGTGAGACTCTGTCCCCCTTCAACAAGGCGTGCTATCTTCGACAGCTGACTATTCCATGTCAATCAGGTGTTGAGGTTTGGTGTCCTGTGTTTTGAGGGGTGCTGTGACATCATTAAGGGGTGCTGTGACATCATCATCGGCAATGGAGGGGAGGAGTGTTCTGAGGCGTGCTCAATCTCTACGGAGCGTCTCTACGGCTGACGGAGACAAGCCCACCTGGGCGGAGGCGGGGTTTAGGGACAGGATGAAGTCCATCTCCTCCGTATCTCAGACCAGGTGAGAGGAACCATGACTTTTACCATTTAACCACTAACTCAATTACAAGCTCCACAGGCACCAGGTTGAGTCCATTCCAACTGAAGTCAGTCAATTCAGGAAGTAAACTGAAATTACAATGAAAACATGTATTTTATTTTCAATGACTTTACAATAAACCGAAGAGGAGAAACTATTCATTTAAAAACCTTTTACCTTTATTTTAATTTTTTTTAGCACTTACTGAATTGACTGACTTAAAATGTAAATTGTCTCTGACCCCGCTTTTAACTCTCTGGCTCAATGACAACCTCCATAGGTACATATCTAGGATCAGCTGACTTTTCTCAAATCCTAGCCTTAACCAGTAGCTGATGGAAAAGCTAAACTGATATATCACTGTCCGGGGTAAACTTATCTCACTCCGAATTGCTTGAGCATTGCAATGTTTGTTTTGGTGAATTAGCTTACAGAGTATTTATGAAGGATTTGTCTTGTTCACATAACAGATACCAAGCCAGCCCTTCAGTGGAGGTCCCCACTCCGAACCATGTGGAGCACAGGACTGAGGTGAAACATCACACCATATTTCATGTCATCGATGTCTGATTGTCGACTTCTTCAGGATGGACACTTATCTGTCCATCTGTCTTCTTCTGATTATTTTTCCACCAGAGAACCCAGCATCAGTCCTCCTTCTCATCTGTCAGTGAGAAAACAAAGCTGGAGTCCCTGATGAGAAACAATGGAGAGAAGACCAGGATCCAGCCCAGTGTGTCTGAAGTGAGGGAGAAGACCTGCGGGTCGACCAGCCTGTCAGGGGAGAAGACCTGCGGGTCGACCAGCCTGTCAAGGGAGAAGACCTGCGGGTCGACCAGCCTGTCAAGGGAGAAGACCCAGAGGTCGACCAGCCTGTCAAGGGAGAAGTCCCAGAGGTCGACCAGCCTGTCAAGGGAGAAGTCCCAGAGGTCGACCAGTCTCTCCCGCAGTAAGTCCATGTCCAGTCTCCCTGGCCCCTCTCCCAGAGCCAACCCGGCCGGGGGGATCGGAGCCCTGAAGGCTCTCTTCGAGTCAAAGGTCACCAAGGGGGAGGTGAAGAGCATTATGGGAGCTGTAGGCCAAACACCACCGCGTCCCAAGATGGCAGCTGCGGCCCCAGCCGTCAACGGGTTGGTGGAGGAGAGAAAGAGACCTATAGAGGAGAAAGGGTCACTGACAGCTGTACCATCACGTGCACCACCAGCTAGACAGGTGAGGGTGTGTTCCTTAGCCAAACAAATCAAACCAATCAAATCACATTTTATTTGTCATATGCACCGTGAAATGCTTACTTACGAGCCCTTAACCAACAGTTGAGGTAATTGAGGTAATATGTACAGTACCAGTCAAAAGTTTGGACACACCTACTCATTCAAGGGTTTTTCTTAATTTTTTACAATTTTTTACATTGTAGAATAATAGTGAAGACATCAAAACGATGAAATAACACATATGGAATCATGTAGTAACCAAACAAGTGTTAAACAAATCAAAATAGATTTTATGTTTGAGATTCTTCAAACAGCCACCCTTTGCCTTGATGCCTTGATTTTGTGAATACTTTCGCAAGCCACTGTAGTTATAGTTAGTCAATCTACAGCAGTGGAGGCTCCTCGGAGGAGGAAGTTCATCCTCAGTGAATTTCTTTCCAACAATGTAGAGTAAAAAAAGAAGGAGAAAAAAAAAGAAAAATGTGCTAAATAAACTAAAGGAAAAATAGTTATACAATAAAATAGCAATAACGAGGCTATATACAAGTTGTCCACTCAATCAAAGGATCAGAGAATGAATCTAGTACTGAAAGGATAAGCTACAGCTAGCTAGCTAGCTAGTTAGCACTGCAGCCCTTACAAAAATGTACCATGGTAGTACAATAAAATCAAAATACCATGATTTTGTCCTAGCAGCATGTAGTGAAACATGATGGTCTGTGTCCCACCGTTTTTCGGGTAAAGTGACCAAAAACGTAGTAATTTATAGTATTCACATAATGCAACATTGACTACTCGCTCTGCAATGGCAAAGCATAGGCCTAGTACCTTCTTCAACCTCTTTAACTCAGTGAAAAACCACAACACACATGGTCTAGTAGTGAACCCTCTTCAACCCTGGGACCTGGATAGGGTATGGTGAGAAGAATGAAGGGAGTCTGAAACCTTGAAGATGTAAAATAGTTTGTTTAGTTGGTGCTTCTCTCTTCAATACACTTTTTTGTTGGCTCTCACTCATTCAACTGACTTGGCTACACTTATACAATTCTAAATAGCCAATATACTAAAAAAAACAATTTGTAAAAAAGGTATTAATTATCATCTTATCTGCTTTGCTTGATCTTGGCCAGGTCGCAGTTGTAAATGAGAACTTGTTCTCAACTGGTTTACCTGGTTAAATAAAGGTGAAATAAAAAAAATAAAAAATAAATCTCATAGATACATTTTCATCATGTAATTGTCAACATATCCCTAAAAACAGTTAGTTACAATGTTTCCCTTTGTTTACACTGTGTGAACGTTCGTTGGTCCTGTCGCCATGACTACAACAGGCTAGCTTGACTGGAGCTAACTTTAGCTGATGTTAGCTTCTATCCTAACAGACTTATACATTTAAACTATCATAACATCAAAAAATAACTATATCATTACACTCCGCTTAACTTGGTGTTTCCTAATGTTTAAAATATTTTCTTTACCTTTTTAGTCATTTAGCAGACGCTCTTATCCAGAGCGACTTACAGTTAGTGAGTGCATACATTTTCATACTGGCCCCCCGTGGGAAACGAACCCACAACCCTGGCGTTGCAAGCGCCATGCTCTACCAACTGAGCCACAGGGGACAGACCAACTGGGACCAACAATAGTAGCCTGCCTCTGACCTTATCAGAAACATTCCCATACTGGTATATACATTCATCAATATAATACCAACCAACCTCTGTTGACCTTGGGGGGTTAATTTATTTAATGCATTATACTGCCATAGTACTATGGTAACGCACAATTAATAAAGATGGTACCATATGAACATTATTGGTACCATATGATCATTATTGGTACCATATGATCATTATTGGTACCATGTTAGAATGTATAATGCAGGTTAAAACCATGGTATTTCCATGATCCACATCTACCATGGTATAAATGATGCAATACCATTGAATTATTTAGGTGCGTGGCAGTACCATGGTAGTACCCTCATACTTCAAGGCTAAAACCTTGGTACATTTCCATGATTCAGACTATACCGTGGTATCAGTGAAAGTACCACAGTAGTACCTAAGGGGTTGTTGACTCAAAGAGAGAGAAAGAGTAGTTGAACAGTTTAGAACAAATTCATTTCTTTAAAAAATGAAGGAGAAGCAAGAGAGAGCGCTCGCTAGCTAGCAAATGCAGCTAGCTAGTTTAGCCTACTTAAACACCCGGCTCAAACAGAGAGGGATGCTATGTTAGCTAGCTGGCTATGGCTATTCAACACTGGAACTCTTCCAAGTCAAGGTAAGCATTTGGTTTTATTAATTTATTGCCACCGGGGCCCGCCGGTGTAACTGCTAATCTGCTTGGTGTACGCTGTACTGCATGATCGTAACGGGTTTACTAACGCGTTACTTCTGGACGCTATGTTGACTATGACGTTAGCTAGCTAATATGGTGACAACGATGTAGGCTGTGTGTAGCGGTTATGGTATGAAGGTTTGGCTTGAAAAGCTGTATTCGCCTGGTCACAGACAGTTGTGTTGTGCAATGAAGTTCACAAGCAAAGGGAAAAGGTGATAGGAGGAGAGCGCATAGACGCGAGAAGGAATTATAGAATGAGCAAAGTGATCATGCTGTTTGTATGTGGCTGTGTTACGAACCCCGTGGCTTTAAACGTCTAGGGTGGATGAACATGAGACCCTGTATCCGTAACAGGCTGCTAAGAATGTGAGCTGTGTTTGCGGGTGATCCGGGGTGTATTCATTCCGGATTCTGTTGAAAAAAAATTCTTAAACGGAAGCAAACTGGGATAAACATACCAGAATTTGTCCAATAGAAACTCTAGTTTGCAACAGTTGGACTAATGATTACACCCTAGGTCAGCTAGATGCAGGCCAGAGTGTGCAAGGCGGTATTGAATGTGTAACTGTCTGTCACCTTCATTACTAAAATAATTATCTCAACCTGTGCACCTACGTTGTAAACTTTAATTCATAGGCTAGGTTGTAGCAACCTCGTGATGGGTACAGGGAAAATGTGAGTATCATGTAGTAGCCTAAACCTATCCATGTTACATTGAACTGGGTGAATGGAATATGAATGACAGTCATCCAATATGCCAAAATAGAAATAAGGCCATGCTCATAAAAAAATGTATCATCTTCCCTGATCATAAACGGCACAGACCGACACTGGTCTACAGGTGAGTGTGTGGAGGTTAGCCAATCTAAAGGTGCATGTGTATTGATGAATCACTTTACTGGGTTAATTTGGCTAGCAGAGGACAGTGTCCATGGTGTTATTCCAGTAACCATGGTATTATTCCAGTAACCATGGTATTATTCCAGTAACCATGGTGTTATTCCAGTAACCATGGTGTTATTACAGTAACCATGGTTCTACTGCAGTTCTACTGCTAATATACTGTATCATGTCTGGTGATTAGCAGTGACATCATCCTAACACTGTCATGTCTGTAGGTGGGGAGTATGACTCGCTCAGAGAGGAGGAAGACCATCAGTGGTGTCAATCTGGACAAGATATCTACAGCATCTCAGGATGGTGAGTAACTACAGCACTGTTCTAGTCATCATATCATGTGATTTACATTTCATCAGTAATGTACAAGATTATATACTGTACTCAGGTCATACAGATCTCCACAACAGTCAACCTTTTTGTGTATATATAGTGTAGATACAGTAAAGTATGTGGACACCCCTTCAAATTACTGGATTCGTCTATTTCAGCCACATACATTGCTGACAGGTGTATAAAATCAAGCACACAGCCATTCAAACTCCATAGACAAACAGTGGCAGGAGAATGGACTTACTGGCACCGTCATAGGATGCCACCTTTCCAACTAGTCAGTTTGTCAAATTTCTGCCCTACTAGAGCTGCCCCGGTCAACTGTAAGTGTTGTTATTGTGAAGTGGAAACGTCTAGGAGCAACAACGGCTCAGCCAAAAAGTGGTAGACCACACAAGCTCACAGAACGGGACCGCCGAGTGCTGAAGCACGTAGCGCTTAAAAGTTTAGAGTTCCAAACGGCCACTGGAAGCAACATCAGCACAAGAACTGTTCGTTGGGAGCTTCATGAAATGGGTTTCCATGGCCGAGCAGCCGCACACAAGCCTAAGATCACCATGCGCAATGCCAAGCATCGGCTGGAGTGGTGTAAAGCTCTCCGCCATTGGACTCTGGAGCAGTGGAAACACGTTCTCTGAAGTGATGAATCACACTTCACCATCTGGCGAATGCCAGGAGAATGCTACCTGCCCCAATGCAAATCAATTTATAAAATTTTTGACATGCGTTTTTCTGGATTTTTTTGTTGTTATTCTGTCTCTCACTGTTCAAATAAACATACCATTAAAATTATAGACTGATCATGTCTTTGTCAGTGGGCAAACGTACAAAACCAGCAGGGGATCAAATACTTTTTTCCCTCACTGTACATGTAGAGAGACAGAGGGGCGCTGTTTCGCTCGCTCGGATGCTTTCTCCTGTGAGATACATTCAGCCTTGAAGGAAAATTATTAAAACACAGAGAGACGAAAGATGAATTAATTTATGTTTTTTAATTTCTTTCTTGGTCCATTTTTTTTAAAGTGAAGCCTGGCTTCCCTTGGCATCCATTAATACACACCACTGATTTAAAACTCGTTCATTGTGATAAAATAATGTTACTACAGTAGAACTACAGAAAGACTGGTGATTCTAACATGCATTGACTCGGGGTGGGAATACTGATGTAAATGAGATATTTCGGTATTTCATTTTCAATACATTTACAAGAATATCTAAAAACATATTTTCACTTTGTCAATATGGGGTATTGTGTGTAGATGGGTGAGAATTCAGGCTGTAACAACAACAAAATGTGGAATAAGTCAAGGGGTATGAATACTTTCTGAAGGCACTTAATGTATTTCAAAAACCTATGTGATACTGTCTGAACCATTAAAAGGGTAAACTCCGCCAGTCTTTCCTAGAGAGGCCTCCCTCTAGCTCTCTCCTCTGTTATCCTATTGGTCTTCGTACCATGTTAATGAGACGTGCTGTGACTCTAACTTCGAGATACTGTAGCAGTCAGAATGACATGCGTTGTGGAATCAGTCAGATAGCATGTTGTCTATGTTGTCTTTGGGTTTTTATAAGCTGAAGTGAGGTGAGATTCTTCTATAGACTACTGTGTGAATCACAAAGCCCTGATTCTTCTATAGACTCAACTGTGTGAATCACAAAGCCCTGATTCTTCTATAGACTCTACTGTGTGAATCACAAAGCCCTGATTCTTCTATAGACTCTACTGTGTGAATCACAAAGCCCTGATTCTTCTATAGACTCTGTGTGAATCACAAAGCCCTGATTCTTCTATAGACTCTACTGTGTGAATCACAAAGCCCTGATTCTTCTATAGACTCTACTGTGTGAATCACAAAGCCCTGATTCTTCTATAGACTCTACTGTGTGAATCACAAAGCCCTGATTCTTCAATAGGCTCTACTGTGTGAATCACAAGGCCCTGATTCTTCTATAGACTACTGTGTGAATCACAAAGCCCTGATTCTTCTATAGACTCTACTGTGTGAATCACAAGGCCCTGATTCTTCTATAGACTACTGTGTGAATCACAAAGCCCTGATTCTTCTATAGACTCTACAACATTTTCATAGAAGAAGCAGTCTCTTCTTTTCGAAAAGTGTGCGCTGTGTCTTTAAGAAATTAATGACTTCATTCTTGAGGCAGAATGTGGCTGTGGAATCTGACTTTGTGGCTGTGGAATCTGACTTTGTGGCTGTGGAATCTGACTTTGTGGCTGTGGAATCTGACTTTGTGGCTGTGGAATCTGATTTTGTGGCTGTGGAACCTGACTTTGTGGCTGCGGAATCTGACTTTGTGGCTGCGGAATCTGACTTTGTGGCTGTGGAATCTGACTGTGGCTGTGGAATCTGACTTTGTGGCTGTGGAATCTGACTTTGTGGCTGTGAAATCTGACTTTGTGGCTGTGGAATCTGACTTTGTGGCTGTGGAATCGGACTTTGTGGCTGTGGAATCGGACTTTGTGGCTGTGAAATCTGATTTTGTGGCTGTGGAACCTGACTTTGTGGCTGTGGAATCTGACTTTGTGGCTGCGGAATCTGACTTTGTGGCTGTGGAATCTGACTGTGGCTGTGGAATCTGACTTTGTGGCTGTGGAATCTGACTTTGTGGCTGTGAAATCTGACTTTGTGGCTGTGGAATCTGACTTTGTGGCTGTGGAATCGGACTTTGTGGCTGTGGAATCGGACTTTGTGGCTGTGGAATCTGACTTTGTGGCTGTGAAATCTGACTTTGTGGCTGTGGAATCTGACCTTGTGGCTGTGGAATCGGACTTTGTGGCTGTGGAATCTGACTTTGTGGCTGTGGAATCTGACTTTGTGGCTGTGGAATCTGACTTTGTGGCTGTGGAATCTGACTTTGTGGCTGTGGAATCTGACTTTGTGGCTGTGGAATCTGACTTTGTGGCTGTGGAATCTGACTTTGTGGCTGTGGAATCTGACTTTGTGGCTGTGGAATCTGACTTTGTGGCTGTGGAATCTGACTAAAGCAGTGAATGACCAGGTGGAGCAGGCTGTTTGCTCTTCACACTATAAAGAGGCTGCTCTGATAGGCACACTTGATCCTCTCAATCACGTGAGACACATTTGGCAGAAGTACCGAACGTAACACAAATTCTATAACCGTTTTGGTTTTTTTTTGTATCTAAAAAGTTTTGGTATACCGTGCAACACTAGTTTTTATACTGATGTGTTCTGCACTAGAGCATATTATGATATAGCTGTCCACGCTGAGTGAGAAGTGGACCAAAGACACTACAATATGAAGATTGGCAGAAACTGCTTCTCCAATAGAAATCCCCGATCACACTTGTAGGCGATGTCATGGCTTGTGTTGGCTAGCTAAGCTCATGCGTAGAAACACGTCATCGGGTCTAACGGTTGTCTCGCGCCGAACTGCGCATGCACAGGCCGTCAAATCAAAGGCAGTCCGTCGATATAAACGTGTCAGTTTGTCACTTTCAGGAAGTTGGAGTAATACCATGATCAATTACTGAAGACATTGGCTCCAATCCAGGTTCTGCCTTTAGATTTGGAGAAAATTAACAACTAAGGAAGAATATTTCACTTCTCTCATTGACTTCTGAAACCCCAAACTCCAGCCTGGTCTGATTGGTCTGATTGGTCTGATTGGTCTGATTGGTCTGTTTGGTCTGATTGGTCTGATTGGTCTGTTTGGTCTGATTGGTCTGTTTGGTCTGATTGGTCTGATTGGTCTGTTTGGTCTGTTTGGTCTGATTGGTCTGTTTGGTCTGATTGGTCTGATTGGTCTGATTGGTCTGATTGGTCTGTTTGGTCTGATTGGTCTGATTGGTCTGTTTGGTCTGATTGGTCTGATTGGTCTGATTGGTCTGCTTCGCAAGTGTTCCCGGAAGTCTCGCGATGTTGCGCCTCTGGGTTTAGAAACTCTGTGAGTGGACTGATACGTATAGGTTAGGGCTGCATACAGTACATTAAGATAAACTATCATCACAATGAAGAAACTGGTGTGAATTTACTGTGCATCACGGCTAAGAATGTCTTGTAAGCTATCAATGGGAAAGTGTGTGCAAAAAAAAACTTGAAGAATTGTATAATACAACAACTTACATAAATACCTTCCAATACCCACACATCAGTATCCATCTCAGGTTCTGCCACTCTGACTGGAGCCTCTCAGAGGTAGAGCGCTGAACACATGATCTCACCACTCACCCTCCATCTGACGCCAGCTCTGTCTGTCCCTCCCTCTGTTTCCGTAGATGACAAGAGGAAGTCGATCTCAGACCTCAGAGACGGCAGCTCCTCCTCCTCCAACCCGGCCAGGGAGAAACCGGACGCTTCTGTCTCTGTCAGAGCCATATCTGCTCTCTATCTGTCCAAGGTAGCGGCTGCAGAGTCAACGGTTAGTGCTCCTCTGAGATGTGTCGTCTCATTGGCCCTGAGGTTACAGGGGTATCTTATCTATGAGCTATAGAACTATGTCCATCTTATCTCAAGGATCTATAGATCAGGACTCTCCAACCCTGTTCCTGGAGATCTACCCTCCTGTAGGTAGGCGCAGACTCCCGAGTGGTTCAGTGGTCTAAGGCGCTGCATCGCAGTGCTAGCTGTGCCACTAGAGATCCTGGTTCGAGTCCAGGCTCTGTCGCAGCCGGCCGCGACCGGGCGACGCACAATTGGTCCAGCGTCGTCCAAGGTAGGGGAGGGTTTGGCCGGCAGGGATGTGGGTTCGTTTCCCACGGGGGGCCAGTATGAAAAACAAAAAAAAACAAAAAAACGTATGCATTCACTAACTGTAAGTCGCTCTGGATAAGAGCGTCTGCTAAATGACTAAAATGTAAATGTAGGTTTTAACTCCAACCCTGTTCCTGGAGGGTGCTCTCCAGGAACATGGTTGGAGTTAAAACCTACAGGAGGGTAGATCTCCAGGAACAGGGTTGGAGTTAAAACCTACAGGAGGGTAGATCTCCAGGAACATGGTGAGTTAAAACCAACAGGAGGGTAGATCTCCAGGAACAGGGTTGGAGAGTCCTGCTATAGCTCTATGTATGTCTTATGTAGGATCTATATATCTATGTCTGTCTTAGACAGTGCTGTACTGTCTGCACTTTGCCTCTGTTGTCAGAAAACATCCAGGCCTCTGGTGTCCACAACACACAGAAAACATCAAGGCAGATGACTGAGAAGCCAGTAGTAAAATATACAGTACTGTAACTGTTATGTGATGGAACAGAATAAGCTGTTGAATTATTCTTCTATTATATGAGTTTGTCATGTTGACCTGAAATTATGATCCTTTCCCTTCAGGCTCAAGATCTGTCCTCTCCAACCAAGAGAGGAGGGAAACCGTCCAAGGTAGGCAGAGGAGTCCTGTTGTCTTCTTTAACGCCTCAGTTGGCATGACAAGGTGCAATGTGTATTTTAGAAGGGATTGTTTGTCTGGCTTGCAGGTGATGTGTTGTTGTTGATGTTGTTGCTGTTGTTGTGGGGGGATAACATGGCAATATAATGGTATTTTGTCAAACCATAACCATACAAACATTGAAAAATACGGACATGCCTGCTTTCACTGAGGACTGTGACTTACTGCACTGATTGTTTTGGAGTTCAGCTAACAGAATGTTTGGAGTTCAGCTAACAGAATGTTTGGAGTTCAGCTAACAGAATGTTTGGAGTTCAGCTAACATAATGTTTGGAGTTCAGCTAATATAATGTTTGGAGTTCAGCTAACAGAATGTTTGGAGTTCAACTAACATAATGTTTGGAGTTCAGCTAACAGAATGTTTGGAGTTCAGCTAACATACTGTTTGGAGTTCAGCTAACATAATGTTTGGAGTTCAGCTAGCAGAATGTTTAGAGTTCAACTAGCAGAATGCGACTTGGTTTGTGGAAGGCTGTTTGCAAAGGATTATCTTAGTGACTTGTTTGGGGTTGGAGTTGGGGCTGGGGTTTGGGGAAACGTGAAGAGAACATCAGCCTTGTTTGAGCAGCCATGGGATAGCCAGAACATTCAGGAGGAGAGGGTTAAGGGACCCACGGACCAGGTGGAGAGGGCTGATGCTGCTCATGGGGACGATGGACGTCCAGACTGCTAAAAGGCTGTTTGAGAGCCAGCAGGTCAACACCCTGATGGCCAGCCAAGATGACCTTGTAGCCCTGAACAAGGTCATCGTGTCGGAAGACAAGTGGGGAGCAATTCATAAGAGAAAACAAGCATTTGAGACAAGAAACAGTAAGACAGTACAGAGTGTTCAAAAGCCACATTTGTTTTAGAAATCTTGAGGTGAGTTGTCAGTCTGGGGGAGAAGCTCTGGGTGTCGGTGTTAACGATGCACATACCGAGGTCCAGCTACAGCGTAAAGGGCTCGTTAACGATGCACATACCGAGGTCCAGCTACAGCGTAAAGGGCTCGTTAACGATGCACATACCGAGGTCCAGCTGCAGCGTAAAGGGCTCGTTAACGATGCACATACCGAGGTCCAGCTACAGCGTAAAGGGCTCGTTAACGATGCACATACCGAGGTCCAGCTACAGCGTAAAGGGCTCGTTAACGATGCACATACCGAGGTCCAGCTGCAGCGTAAAGGGCTCGTTAACGATGCACATACCGAGGTCCAGCTACAGCGTAAAGGGGTCTCCACAGTCAAACAAGTATTTGAGAGAAGGTCACAGTGCGCTTCAAAAGCAGATGTTGACGTTGAAACTAGACCCACAAATCCTTTCAGAGAAATAAACATAACAGGATATCATCACATCTGCAGGAACCAAGACCCAGAATAACCCTTCACCTCCAGGTGATCTAGCTCCAGACAGAAGGGTCCAGGAGAACATGTTGGTGTTAGCAGCTACTGTTAGGAACCGAGCTCAGCTGTTTGAGTCCACGCTGTTCAAGAACTTTATACTCCAGCTGTTGCCCCGGACAACCCTTAAGCCTCAGGTAGTTTACCTGAAGGCGGACAAGCAGGGGAATGTGGAGGTCACCATGGTGACAGTACCTGTCAAACACGTAGATCTGGCTTCAAAGATAAAGAGTTCAGAACAGCTAACATTGGGGAAGGTGACGCAACTCAACACACTGTTAATGCAAACCAGCTCGATGAGGAAATTACATTAAACCAGGGAGGTCAATGGTATGAGGTCATCCCTCAGAGACAGACTAGCTCTAACTCTGTGTCAGTGGAGGAGAGCAACACTAAGTCACCACATGAGAGCAGAGCCAGGGAGCAGGACCCCAGGGGGCCCCAGAGGACGAAAAGGAGAAGGTCAATACAGACTTTATAGGGTTTCAAGAAGCACTTCAGAACTTTGGAGGGAAGAAGAGGGCTGGAAGGAAGAAGAGGGCTGGAGGAGGAAGAGGGCTGGAGGGGGAAGAGGGCTGGAGGGGAGAAGAGGGCTGGAGGGGAGAAGAGGGCTGGAGGGAGGAAGAGGGCTGGAGGGGAGAAGAGGGCTGGAAGGCAGAAGAGGGCTGGAGGACAAAAGAGGGCTGGAGAGGAGAAGAGGGCTGGAGTGAAGAAGAGGGCTGGAGGGTGAAAGAGGGCTGGAGGGAAAAAAGAGGGCTGGAGGGGGGAAGAGGGCTGGAGGGGAGAAGAGGGCTGGAGGGAGGAAGAGGGCTGGAGGGGGAAGAGGGCTGGAGGGAGGAAGAGGGCTGGAGGGAAGAAGAGGGCTGGAGGGAGGAAGAGGGCTGGAGGGGGGAAGAGGGCTGGAGGGAGGAAGAGGGCTGGAGGGGGGAAGAGGGCTGGAGGGAGGAAGAGGGCTGGAGGGTGGAAGAGGGCTGGAGGGTGGAAGAGGGCTGGAGGGAAGAAGAGGGCTGGAGGGAAGAAGAGGGCTGGAGGGGAGAAGTGGGCTGGAGGGAAGAAGAGAGCTGGAGGGGGGAAGAGAGCTGGATGGGAGAGGGGGGCTGGAGGGCAGAGGGGGGCTGGAGGGCAGAGGGGGGCTGGAGGGGGGAGTAAAGCCACTGTGACAGAAGGAGTCTGCAGACAGACAGAAGGCGTCTGCAGACAGACAGAAGGAGTCAACTGGATAATCTTTGGCCTTAGATAACACATACAGTTGTTCCTTCCTGCAACAGGAATCAGATCTCAGAACAACAAAGATTAAATTCATGCCATTCATTGTTTTCAGTCTTTGACTTCATTATTAATCGGCGTTTCTCTAATTCATCTTCACATACAGCTGTAATAGCTCATATCTTGCAAAATTACAGTAACTTTCCAAAACAGTATATTGTTTTCCAGAAATCCTGGTTGGAGGATTACAGATTTCCCTGTTTATTCCCTCACGATTCCGGGAATCTTCCAACCAGGATTTCACTAAAACCTGGGAATTTTGGTGAAGTTTCCGGAAGTTTGCTCCCCCTACTCATAGTAGTGTAATAACACCCATCTCTGTTCCCCCAGTTCCAGCCATGTCAACAGGACGTGTGTTCATCCTGCCTGAAGCCAGTCTATCCTATGGAGAAAATGACTGCTGATAAATTCATATTTCACAAGAACTGTTTCTGCTGTAAGCACTGTCAGAAGAAGCTCAGGTAAGCTCTGCTCAACAGTATAAACTAATCAAACTCATCGTCCATCTTGATTATTCACCCAACCCTTGGTGAATGTAAATTCATCATCCACAGTCAATTGTCAACGGGGACTCAATCTGTCTGTCTGTCTGTCTGTCTGTCTGTCTGTGTGTGTGTGTGTGTGTGTGTGTGTGTGTGTGTAGCATGCACAGCTATGCTCCGCTGTATGGGGAGTTTTACTGTGTATTCCACTACCAGCAGCTGTTCAGGAGGAAAGGGAACTATGATGAGGGCTTTGGCCACACCCAACACAAAGACCGCTGGCTGCAGAGAACCAACGAGACGCCGGGGTCTAACGGCACTGATGTCATATAGAGGTCCCTGATTGGTGAGTTTAGTTTCCACACAGACAGTTTAGTGTCCAGACAGACAGTTTAGTGTCCACACAGACAGTTTAGTGTCCAGACAGACAGTTTAGTGTCCAGACAGACAGTTTAGTTTCCACACAGACAGTTTAGTGTCCAGACAGACAGTTTAGTGACCATGCAGACAGTTCAGTTTCCACGCAGACAGTTTAGTTTCCACACAGACAGTTTAGTTTCCACACAGACAGTTTAGTGTCCACACAGACAGTTTAGTTTCCACACAGACAGTTTAGTTTCCACACAGACAGTTTAGTGTCCACACAGACAGTTCAGTTTCCACACAGACAGTTTAGTTTCCACACAGACAGTTTAGTTTCCACACAGACAGTTCAGTTTCCACACAGACAGTTTAGTTTCCACACAGACAGTTTAGTTTCCACACTGACACAGTACAAGGTGTTTATCTATCATTTCATGAGTCTAAGGTGGTAACTGTAGAAAGTATGGGACAATTACGTTTTTATGGAGAGGAAAACTGGTAAAAGTGTGATGTTTTGTGTGTTCTCAGCTGACATGGTGACCATGACAACACTGAATCACAGAATCTTTGGAGTCACCTGGGTTATGTACTCCTTGTACATCCTGTATACACGGAGTCGCTTGACAGTAATCAGCATCAGAGTCCACTTTATAGACACAATTACAGAGAAATTATATTATGTTTTATTTCTGAGACAAGATCTCTCCTGATGATCCCAAAAATTATTCTGGCTTCATTTTTTCTATATCAGCAAAATGATTCTGATTTCATCTTTTCCATATCAGCTAAATATTGGGTATTTGGGTATTTTATTAGGATCCCCATTAGCTGTTGCAAAAGCAGCAGCTACTCTTCCTGGGGTCCACACAAAACATGAAACATGACATAATACAGAACATTAACAGACAAGAACAGCTCAAGGACAGAACTACAACAATAAAAGAAATGGGACACCAAGCCTACATATCAATACATACACACAAACTATCTAGGTCAAATAGGGGAGAGGCTTTGTGCCGTGAGGTGTTGCTTTATCTGTTTTTTAAAACTAGGTTTGCTGTTCATTTGAGTAACATGAGATGGAACAGAGTTCCATGCAATAATGGCTCTATATAATACTGTACACTTTCTTGAATTTGTTCTGAATTTGGGGACTGTGAAAAGACTCCTGGTGGCATGTCTGGTGGGGTAAGTGTGTGTGTCAGAGCTGTGTGTAAGTTGACTATGCAAACAATTTGGGATTTTCAACACATTAATGTTTCTTATAAAAAGAAGAAGTGATGCAGTCAGTCTCTCCTCAACTCTTAGCCAAGAGAGACTGGCATGCATAGTATTTATATCAGCCCTCTGATTACAATGAAGAGCAAGACATGTCACTCTGTTCTGGGGCAGCTGCAGCTTAACTAGGTCTTTCCTTGCAGCACTCGACCACACGACTGGACAATAATCAAGATAAGACAAAACTAGAGCCTGCAGAACTTGCTTTTTGGAGTGTGGTGTCAGAAAAGCAGAGCATCTCTTTATTATGGACAGACCTCTCCCTGTCTTTACAACCATTGATTCTATATGTTTTGACCATGACAATTTACAATCTAAGGTAACACCAAGTAATTTAGTCTCAACTTGTTCAACAGCCACACCATTCATTACCAAATTCAGCTGAGGTCTAGAGCTTACTAGAGCTTAGGGAATGATTTCTACCAAATACAATGCTCTTAGATTTCGAGATTTTCAGGACCAGTTTTTTACTGGCCACCCATTCTAAAACAGACTGCAACTCTTTTAAGGGTGTCAGTGACTTCATTAGCTGTGGTTGCTGATGCGTATATGGTTGAATCATCAGCATACATGGACACACATGCTTTGTTTAATGCCAGTGGCAGGTCATTGGTAAAAAAAAAAGAAAAGAGTAGAGGGCCTAGAGAGCTGCCCTGCGGTACACCACACTTTACATGTTTGGCATTAGAGAAGCTTCCATTAAAGAAAACCCTCTGAGTTCTATTAGATAGATAGCTCTGAATCCACAATATGGCAGAGGTTGAAAAGCCATAACATAAGTTTTCTCAACAACAGGTTATGGTCAATAATGTCAAAGGCTGCACTGAAATCTAACAGTACAGCTCCCACAATCTTCTTATCAATTTCTTTCAACTGATCATCAGTAATTTGTGTCAGTGCAGTACATGTTGAGTGCCCTTCTCTATAAGCATGCTGAAAGTCTGTTGTTAATTTGTTTACAGAGAAATAGCATTGTATTTGGTCAAACACCATTTTTTCCAACAGTTGGCTAAGAGCTGGCAGCAAGCTGACATGTCTGCTGTTAGAACCAGTAAAGGCTGGCTTTACCATTCTTGGGTAGCGGAATGACTTTAGCTTCCCTCCAGGCCTGAGGACAAAGACTTTCCTCTAGGCTCAGATTAAAGATATGACAGATAGGAGTGGCTATAGAGTCAGCTACCATCCTCAGTAGCTTTCCATATAAGTTGTCAATGCCAGGAAGTTTGTCATCATTGATCGATAACAATAATTTTTCCACCTCTCCTACACTAACTTTACAAAATTCTAACTTGCAATACTTTTCTTTCATATATATTTTTTTTAATGCATGAGTACGATGGCTTGCTATTCGTTGTTGGCATTTCCATCTTAAGTTTGCCCACTTTGCCAATGAAGGAATCAATAACATAATTGGCAACATCAAATGGTTTTGTGATGAATCAGCCATCCTATTCGATTCTGCCCATAATTTCATTGAAAGTACTCAAGTTATTTTTCTATCATTCTTTATATCATTGATCTTGGGGCTGGAATGGACCTGAAGCTGTGATTTATAAAAACAACAAACTAGTGTTGTAATTTTTATTGAGAAATGTTTACCTATATCAAAATGTTTTTGGTGATATAAATAATACATTGTCATGTCATTAATTTCATCATTCAATTCATTAAGAAATCTATAAAAGTTTTACAAAAAGTCTCAAACAATGAAGTCAATTATCTTTATTGTTCATTTAGTATATCTACACTATATATACAAAAGTATGTGGACACCCATTCAAATTAGTGGATTTGGCTATTTCAGACACACCCATTGCTGACAGGTGTATAAAATCGAGCACATAGCCATGCAATCTCGATAGACAAACATTGGCAGTAGAATGGACTTCCTGAAGAGCTCAGTGACTTTCAACATGGCACAGTCATAGGATGCCACCTTTCCAACTAGTCAGTTTGTCAAATTTCTGCCCTGCTAGAGCTGCCACGGTCAACTGTAAGTGCTGTTATTGTGAAGTGGAAACGTCTCGGAGCAACAACGGCTCAGCCACGAAGTGGTAGGCCACACAAGTTCACAGAACGGGACCACCGAGCACTGAAGTGCATAAAACTCGTTTGACCTCAGTTGCAACACTCACTACCAAGTTCTAAACTGCCTCTGGAAGCAATGTCAGCACAGGTACTGTTCGTCGGGAGCTTCATGAAATGGGTTTCCATGGCTGAGCAGCTGCACACAAGCCTAAGATCACCATGAGCAATGCCAAGCGTTGGCTGGAATGGTATAAAGCTCGCCGCCATTGGACTCTGGAGCAGAGGAAATGTGTTCTCTGGAGTGATGAATCACGCTTCACCATCTGGCAGTACAGCGGTCAAATCTGGGTTTGGCGGATGCCAGGAGAACGCTACCAGCCCCAATGCATAGTGCCAACTGTAAAGTTTGGTGGAGGAGGAATAATGGTCTGGGGCTGTTTTTCATGGTTTGGGCTAGGCCCCTTAGTTCCAGTGAAGGGAAATCTTAACGCTACAGCAGACAATTCTAGACGATTCTGTGCTTCCAACTTTGTGGCAACAGTTTGGAGAAGAATGACAATGCCCCCTTGCACAAAGCGATGTCGATACAGAAATGGTTTGTCGAGATCGGTGTGGAAGAACTTGACTTGCCTGCACAGAGCCCTGACCTCAACCCTAATTGAACACCTTCGCGATGAATTGGAACGCTGACTGGGAGCCAAGCCTAAGCACCCAACATCAGTGCCCGACCTCACTAATGCTCTTGTGGCTGAATGGAAGCAAGTCCCCGCAGCAATGTTCCAACATCTAGTGGAAAGCCTTCCCAGAAGAGTGGAGGCTGTTATAGCAGCAAAGGGGGGACCAACTCCATATTAATGCCATGATTTTGGAATGAGATGTTCATACTTTTGGTGATGTAGTGTACTTGATATTGATACATAATCAAGATAATCACATGATGTAAAGCTCAAGCAAAAGTAATAATAATTTACATTTTTGTGATCATCGTTTTTTTCAGTTTTTTCCCTCCTTTAAATGACTGAGTTCATGTTCAAGATTCAACTTCTCAGGAGTTCTAGAATCAAACACATAAGAGTACTAAGTGTAAATATTAAACCCTCCCTCCCTCCCTCCCACCCACCCTCCCTCCCTCCCTCCCTCCCACCATACCACCCAGAGAAGGAAAACATGATTCATTCTAATACTTCTTCTTCTTCTGTTGGTCCATTTCTATCTACTGAATAAAAACATTGCACTGTACATGCCTTGAGTTTCTTATTCTTGGGACTATAAAGTGAGATCCATATACACTACCGTTCATAAGTTTGGGGTCACTTAGAAATGTCCTTGTTTTCGAAAAAATAAATGTATTTGTCCATTAAAATAAAATAAAATAGATCAGAAATACAGTGTAGACATTGTTAATGTTGTAAATGGCTATTGTAGCTGGAAATGGCTGATTTTTTATGGAGTATCTACATAGGCGTACAGAGGCCAATTATCAGCAACCATCAGTCCTGTGTTCCAATGGCACTTTGTGTTTGCTAAGTGGGAGGCCCCCGGTGCACAACTGAGCAAGAGGACAAATACATTAGAGTGTCTAGTTTGAGAAACAGACGCCTCACAGGTCCTCAACTGGCAGCTTCATGATATAGTACCCGCAAAACAAAAAGTCTCAACGTCAACAGTGAAAAGGCGACTACGGGATGCTGACCTTCTAGGCAGAGTTGCAAAGAAAAAGCCATATCTCAGACTGGCCAATAAAAATAAAAGATTAAGATGGGCAATCTGAGATATGGCTTTTTCTTTGCAACTCTGTCGGGACCGGTAGACCCATGAGGCAGCATACAATTGGCCCAGCGTAATCTGGGTTAGGGGAGGGTTTGGCCGGCCGGGATGTCCTTGTCCGGGCTGGGCGCATGCACGCTGACTTCGGTCGCCAGTTGTATGGTGTTTCCTCCGACACATTGGTACGGCTGGCTTCCGGGTTCAGCAAGCAGTGCAGCTTGGCAGGGTCGTGTTTCGGAGGACGCATGGATCTCGACCTTCGCCTCTCCCGAGTCCGTACGGGAGTTGCAGCGATGGGACAAGACTAAAAGAGATGAATAGTTCTTATGAAAGCAACAACTTGTTTTAAAAAGCAAAAAGCAAATCATAAGGTTCCCAAATCTCTCTCGTTTCAAACTTGGACCCACATTGACAGCCATCCGATCAATGGCGACTTTGAGGTGTCGGAAAGAAGGCATTGCTGTTATTTTAAACAGTAAGCCACCTGTCCTCTGATTGGACAGTTTGAAATTATTTTGTTTGTCAATGGACGTTTCATCTGTGAGTCATGACATATTTATCCGCCTTCAATCTCACGAGTTGAAGCGCGTCCCCAATACCGGCGACAAATGTTGGGTTTCTTTCTCAAATGCCATGCATGCCTTGTCCGTTGATGTGTGATAGTTGCGCAAGTATGATATCTTGACATAAACCTGGTAAACCAGGTAAGGCATCTGAAAATGATCTGCTCAAAAATCTATTTATTCCTTTTTTGTTATCAGAAATATAATTATTAGAAATACAACCTATTGTCATTATGAGTTCAGTTTTAGATAATCTACCCAGGAAAGTGTTAAAGCTAGCTAATGTAAATAAATGTAGTCTCAGAAACAGAATTCATGAGATTAGTCATTTCTGAGACTCACTTAGATTGATGATACAGCAGTAGGAATACATGGATATAACATCTTAAAAAATACAGGAATGTCTACGGGGGAGGTGTTGCTGTATATATTCAGAGCCATATTCCTGTAAACCTCAAAGAGGATCTCATGACGAATGAAGTGGAAGTGCTGTGGTTGCAGGTTCACCTGCCTCATATGAAGCCTCTTCTTTTTGGGTTCTGCTATAGACCACCAAGTGTAGACTGTCACTATCTCCCGAGTGGCGCAGTGGTCTAAGGCAGTGGTGCTAGCTGTGCCACTAGAGATCCTGGTTAGAGTCCAGGCTCTGTCGCAGCCGGCCGCGACCGGGAGACCCATGGGCGGCGCACAATTGGTCCAGCGTCGTCCAAGGTAGGGGAGGGTTTGGCCGGCAGGGATGTGGGTTCGTTTCCCACGGGGGGCCAGTACATTTAAAAAAAAATAAAAAATAAAAAATAAACATGTATGCATTCACTAACTGTAAGTCGCTCTGGATAAGAGCGTCTGCTAAATGACTAAAATGTAAAATGTAAATTACATTGGGGAAAAAAAGTATTTAGTCAGCCACCAATTGTGCAAGTTCTCCCACTTAAAAAGATGAGAGAGGCCTGTAATTTTCATCATAGGTACACGTCAACTATGACAGACAAATTGAGAAAAAGAAATCCAGAAAATCACATTGTAGGATTTTTTATGAATTTATTTGCAAATTATGGTGGAAAATAAGTATTTGGTCACCTACAAACAAGCAAGATTTCTGGCTCTCACAGACCTGTAACTTCTTCTTTAAGAGGCTCCTCTGTCCTCCACTCGTTACCTGTATTAATGGCACCTGTTTGAACTTGTTATCAGTATAAAAGACACCTGTCCACAACCTCAAACAGTCACACTCCAAACTCCACTATGGCCAAGACCAAAGAGCTGTCAAAGGACACCAGAAACAAAATTGTAGACCTGCACCAGGCTGGGAAGACTGAATCTGCAATAGGTAAGCAGCTTGGTTTGAAGATATCAACTGTGGGAGCAATTATTAGGAAATGGAAGACATACAAGACCACTGATAATCTCCCTCGATCTGGGGCTCCATGCAAGATCTCACCCTGTGGGGTCAAAATGGTCACAAGAACGGAGAGCAAAAATCCCAGAACCACATGGGGGGACCTAGTGAATGACCTGCAGAGAGCTGGGACCAAAGTAACAAAGCCTACCATCAGTAACACACTACGCCGCCAGGGACTCAAATCCTGCAGTGCCAGACGTGTCCCCCTGCTTAAGCCAGTACATGTCCAGGCCCGTCTGAAGTTTGCTAGAGTGCATTTGGATGATCCAGAAGAGGATTGGGAGAATGTCATATGGTCAGATGAAACCAAAATATAACTTTTTGGTAAAAACTCAACTCGTCGTGTTTGGAGGACAAAGAATGCTGAGTTGCATCCAAAGAACACCATACCTACTGTGAAGCATGGGGGTGGAAACATCATGCTTTGGGGCTGTTTTTCTGCAAAGGGACCAGGACGACTGATCCGTGTAAAGGAAAGAATGAATGGGGCCATGTATCGTGAGATTTTGAGTGAAAACCTCCTTCCATCAGCAAGGGCATTGAAGATGAAACGTGGCTGGGTCTTTTCAGCATGACAATGATCCCAAACACACCGCCCGGGCAATGAAGGAGTGGCTTCATAAGAAGCATTTCAAGGTCCTGGAGTGGCCTAGCCAGTCTCCAGATCTCAACCCCATAGAAAATCTTTGGAGGGAGTTGAAAGTCTGTGTTGCCCAGCGACAGCCACAAAACATCACTGCTCTAGAGGAGATCTGCATGGAGGAATGGGCCAAAATACCAGCAACAGTGTGTGAAAACCTTGTGAAGACTTACAGAAAACGTTTGACCTGTGTCATTGCCAACAAAGGGTATATAACAAAGTATTGAGAAACTTTTGTTATTGACCAAATACTTATTTTCCACCATAATTTGCAAATAAATTAATTAAAAATCCTACAATGTGATTTTCAGGAATTGTTTTTCTCATTTTGTCTGTCATAGTTGACGTGTACCTATGATGACAATTACAGGCCTCTCTCATCTTTTTAAGTGGGAGAACTTGCACAATTGGTGGCTGACTAAATACTTTTTTTCCCCACTGTATGTTAGATAAGGTCTCTGATGCTAACAGAGAAATGTATTATTAGAATGTAATAATAAGCTTCTTACTGTGACGAATGGCTGTAACATGACCCAGGTTATCACTCAACCAACTACAGTGTCTATCAATAGTGTTGATCTGTGACTAATGGCTACAACATGACCCAGGTTATCACTCAACCAACTACAGTGTCTATCAATAGTGTTGATCTGTGACTAATGGCTACAACATGACCCAGGTTATCACTCAACCAACTACAGTGTATACCAATAGTGTTGGATCTGTGACTAATGCCTGTAACATGTAAATGCCAGACTGGCCAATAAAAAGAAAAGATTAAGATGGTCAGTCTGAGATATGGCTTTTTCTTTGCAACTCTGCCTAGAAGGTCAGCATCCCAGAGTCACCTCTTCACTGTTGACATTGAGACTGGTGTTTTTGCGGGTACTATTTAATGAAGCTGCCAGTTGAGGACCTGTGAGGCGTCTGTTTCTCAAACTAGACACTAATGTATTTCTCTTCTTGCTCAGTTGTGCACCGGGGCCTCCCACTCCTCTTTCTATTCTGGTTAGAGCCAGTTTGCGCTGTTCTGTGAAGGGAGTAGTACACAGTGTTGTACGAGATCTTCAGTTTCTTGGCAATTTCTCACATGGAATAGCCTTCAATTCTCAGAACAAGAATAGACTGATGAGTTTAAGAAGAAAGTTATTTGTTTATGGCCATTTTGAGCCTGTAATCGAACCCACAATTGCTGATGCTCCAGATACTCAACTAGTCTCAAGAAGGCCAGTTTTATTGCTTCTTTAATCAGCACAACAGTTTTCAGCTGTGCTAACATAATTCCAAAAGGGTTTTATAATGATCAATTAGCCTTTTAAAATGATAAACTTGGATTAGCAAACACAACGTGCCATTGGAACACAGGACTGATGGTTGCTGATAATGGGCCTCTGTACGCCTATGTAGATATTCCATTAAACATCAGCCGTTTCCAGCTACATTCGCCATTTACAACATTAACTATGTCTACACTGTATTTCTGATCAATTTGATGTTATTTTAATGGACAAATACATTGGGTTTCTTCACTGTCCCCAAACCAAAAACAGATTTCATGTGTTGCTCAGTTATGTATAGAGCCATGTCATCATGGAATGCTCTGCCACCAGAGGATACTCAGTTATGTATAGAGCCATGTCATCATGGAATGCTCTGCCACCAGAGGATACTCAGTTATGTATAGAGCCATGTCATCCTGGAATGCTCTGCCACCAGAGGATACTCAGTTATGTATAGAGCCATGTCATCATGGAATGCTCTGCCACCAGAGGACACTCAGTTATGTATAGAGCCATGTCATCATGGAATGCTCTGCCACCAGAGGACACTCAGTTATGTATAGAGCCATGTCATCATGGAATGCTCTGCCACCAGAGGACACTCAGTTATGTATAGAGCCATGTCATCGTGGAATGCTCTGCCACCAGAGGTTATTCCGGCAAAAAGCAGGTTTAGCTTTAAAAAACATGTTGTATCGCAGCGCCTCTCCTCTTTCTAAAGATTTAATTTAACTGTACTGTATATAACATAATATATATTAATAATAATATATATTAATATGTATATATGAATAGTGTGTAAATAGTATTTTAGTTGTCTCTTGGTGTCTTTCCTATTTATAACTCTTATTTTATTTATATATTTTTTATTTTTAATGTATTGTAATATCATATGTTGTTATTGTCTATAACTGTTCTGTGCTTTGTCATGTATTTGTACGTTTTACGTGGACCCCGGGAAGAGTAGCTGCTGCATGTGCAGTATCTAATGGGGATCCATTATAAACCCCAGGAAGAGTAGCTGCTGCCTTGGCAGGAACTAATGGGGATCCATAATAAACCCCAGGAAGAGTAGCTGCTGCCTTGGCAGGAACTAATGGGGATCCATAATAAACCCCAGGAAGAGTAGCTGCTGCCTTGGCAGGAACTAATGGGGATCCATAATAAACCCCAGGAAGAGTAGCTGCTGCCTTGACAGGAACTAATGGGGATCCATAATAAACCCCAGGAAGAGTAGCTGCTGCCTTGGCAGGAACTAATGGGGATCCATAATAAACCCCAGGAAGAGTAGCTGCTGCCTTGGCAGGAACTAATGGGGATCCATAATAAACCCCAGGAAGAGTAGCTGCTGCCTTGGCAGGAACTAATGGGGATCCATAATAAACCCCAGGAAGAGTAGCTGCTGCCTTGGCAGGAACTAATGGGGATCCATAATAAACCCCAGGAAGAGTAGTTGCTGCCTTGGCAGGAACTAATGGGGATCCATAATAAACCCCAGGAAGAGTAGCCGCTGCCTTGGCAGGAACTAATGGGGATCCATAATAAACCCCAGGAAGAGTAGCTGCTGCATGTGCAGTATCTAATGGGGATCCATAATAAACCCCAGGAAGAGTAGCCGCTGCCTTGGCAGGAACTAATGGGGATCCATAATAAACCCCAGGAAGAGTAGCTTCTGCCTTGGCAGGAACTAATGGGGATCCATAATAAACCCCAGGAAGAGTAGCTGCTGCATGTGCTGTACCTACTGGGGATCCATAATAAACCCCAGGAAGAGTAGCTGCTGTATGTGCGGTAGCTACTGGGGATCCATAATAAACTAAAACATGCAGCTCATGTCAAGACAAAATTGGTTACTTGAGCGCAGATTATATTTTCTAATACAGTTTTGAATCCGCATGTGTGAGCGATGAGATTCCTGACTCTGCTATAGTAGGCCTCCATGTCCAAATACTGGGACATCTGCTGCCACCTTGTAGTACTGCTGCATTGCCCTACTGTGTGACTCACTAGCTACAATACTGAAAGTAATTGTAATGATAACAATAATAATAATATGCCATTTAGCAGACGCTTTTATCCAAAGCGACTTACAGTCATGTGTGCATACATTTTTACGTATGGGTGGTCCCGGGGATCGAACCCACTACCCTGGCGTTACGAGCGCCCTGCTCTACCAATTGAGCTACAGAGGACCATTGTCATGCCATTATAGGAAGCAAGCTGGTAGACATTAGGAAGCTTAATAAAGATTTTTTAAAAATATAAAATCACACAGTGCAGATGAAATGAAGACCAAATATACATACAGTAGTTACGAGAGAGACAGTCACAGTATGCATGAGTAACGCAGTATGAGTCCATTTGGAAATGTCCAGAGTTACATTACTGACAAAGTCCCCTTTTCACTTCCCGTCCTTCTCCAATTTCTTTAAATTTTTTACAGTATTGATAGATTTAGGTTTTGGTGGATTTATACAGCTTCATAAATTTACACATCAGGGTGAGAAGTGTGGTGAATGTGGCTGGTGGCAGTCAGTCTCTCTGCTCCGTACTGAAGGAGACAACATGGCCGCCATGACAGGAGGAAGTCACAGGCCGATATCTCTCATCTGAAGGAGACAACATGGCCGCCATGACAGGAGGAAGTCACAGGCCGATATCTCTCATCTGAAGGAGACAACATGGCCGCCATGACAGGAGGAAGTCACAGGCCGATATCTCTCATCTGAAGGAGACAACATGGCCGCCATGACAGGAGGAAGTCACAGGCCGATATCTCTCATCTGAAGGAGACAACATGGCCGCCATGACAGGAGGAAGGAGGATGTTGAAACTAAAGAGCTGACACGTCGGATAGGATGAGATTGTAACAGTTTTACATGCTTTGTGCACAGACAACATTTTTCAAAATCACCTCCACCTCAGAGAGATGATGGCTCCACAAACAAATAGCTAAATTATTGTAAAATGTGTTGCCAACCATTTGATATATACAATATTCCTTCCGCTGTTGATATTTGGTCCATATGAGCGATGGGGCTCAGAATAAAATATCGTATTAAAAACATATTAAACGCTTACAGTGGAATAAAATATCATATTAAAACCAAATCAATGTATCAGTAATGAGTGAAACAGCCGTCAGTCTCTCAGTGCTGAGGATGAGAGAGGGAGAGTCCCCCAGGAACAATGTCCTCCATCTGTGGTTTCAGAACACTGCAACAAGTCTCATCTTGTCTATTCAAAGTAGTATGTACAATACAGAAACTGTTCTAACCAAGAAATTAATCAATATAAAATATGTCAACTAAACTAAACTCCCACACTGTAGCTATTAGCGGTCCCCCAGCAGAGTACCAGTACCACCAAGCTGAGACTTCCTCTTCCTGTTCCCCGCTGTAGAGGGGCAGGCCCCCTGTGATGATTGGTTGCTGTGAGTCTGTACGATCCAATCAGGGCAGGGAGAGAGCCCTGGCCAGCCGGACCCAGAACCAGGACTGTGTACAGGGTCGTGTGTAGTCGCACACAGTCAGGAACCTCAGGATACTGGGGAAAGGTTTCTTCATAGACCGGTACACCACAGGGATCAGCCGCTTGCTCCGCGCACCTGGGAGGGGTTTCAGAGAGGAGATGGATGCTAAATGGTACTGAGCTACAGATAACACTACAACAACCTGCCATGACATTAAGGAGCTACAGATAACACTACAACAACCTGCCATGACATTAAGGAGCTACAGATAACACTACAACAACCTGCCATGACATTAAGGAGCTACAGATAACACTACAACAACCTGCCATGACATTAAGGAGCTACAGATAACATGACACTACAACAACAACCTGCCATGACATTCATGACATTTGTAGGCCTCCTGTAGCTCAGTTGGTAGAGCATGGCGCTTGCAACGCCAGGGTTGTGGGTTCGATTCCCACGGGGGGCCAGTATGAAAAATTTATGCACTCACTACATGTAAGTCGCTCTGGATAAGAGCGTCTGCGAAATGAGTAAAATGTAAAATGAGAAAAACCAATACCACAGGAAATGGAAATAGGTCACAGAAAAGTCAGTGGAAGCAGATCTGATCTATCACAAGATTGTAAAACACCTACAGAGCAACAATATGTTACTGAGTGATAGACTTACCAGGACAGAGACTTACCAGGACAGACTCTTACGAGGGCAGAGACTTACCAGGACAGAGACTTACCAGGGCAGAAACTTACCAGGGCAGAGACTTACCAGGGCAGAGACTTACCAGGACAGACTCTTACCAGGGCAGAGACTTACCAGGACAGACTCTTACCAGGGCAGAGACTTACCAGGACAGAGACTTACCAGGACAGAGACTTACCAGGGCAGAGACTTACCAGGACAGAGACTTACCAGGACAGAGACTTACCAGGACAGAGACTTACCAGGACAGACTCTTACCAGGGCAGAGACTTACCAGGGCAGAGACTGAGGGCGAACTTGGTCTGGAAGTCACAGGCATCACTGTCCAGGTACTCATCAGATATCACCACCACCATCCTCTTACACCTACAGATCAACAACATACAGTTTGATCCAGTCATAACCACCACCCTCTAACACCTACAGATCAACAACATACAGTTTGATCCAGTCATGACCAACATCCTCTAACACCTACAGATCAACAACATACAGTTTGATCCAGTCATAACCACCATCCTCTAACACCTACAGATCAACAACATACAGTTTGATCCAGTCATGACCACCATCCTCTAACACCTACAGATCAACAACATACAGTTTGATCCAGTCATAACCACCATCCTCTAACACCTACAAGATAACAATAAACACATCCAGACATTAGCTGCAGCACGTTTTTGCATAGCAGAACCCATGGCATTAGCATAGCAGAACCCATGGCATTAGCATAGCAGAACCCATGGCATTAGCATAGCAGAACCCATGGCATTAGCATAGCAGAACCCATGGCATTAGCATAGCAGAACCCATGGCATTAGCATAGCAGAACCCATGGCATTAGCATAGCAGAACCCATGGCATTAGCATAGCAGAACCCATGGCATTAGCATAGCAGAACCCATGGCATTAGCATAGCAGAACCCATGGCATTAGCATAGCAGAACCCATGGCATTAGCATAGCAGAACCCATGGCATTAGCATAGCAGAACCCATGGCTTGAGCTAATAAAATGCGGAAAACATGAGTATGAACAATTATAACAGAAACAGAACACAGCCAATAAGTGGCTGTGGATCTTGAAGATGCCAAAGGGAGCAGGGCCTCAACTTGCCTCTTCTCGATGAGTTCGCTGGTGATGGTCCAAACACAGGATCCAGGCAGGACGTCCCGGTCAAACACACACAGCTTCAACTTGTGGTCCGTCTGCTCCAACTGCTGGATCATCTCATGGACAAAGTCAAAGTCACTTAGACAGTAGCAGATGAAGGCATCAAACAGCTCCGGTACACCCCCTGGAGAGAGGAGAGAGAGGAGAGAGGAGACTCAACATCAGGAGACAGAGGAGAGGGGGGACTCAACATCAGGAGACAGAGGAGAGAGGAGACTCAACATCAGGAGACAGAGGAGAGAGGAGACTCAACATCAGGAGACAGAGGAGAGAGGAGACTCAACATCAGGAGACAGAGGAGAGAGGAGAGAAGGGACTCAACATCAGGAGACAGAGGAGAGAGGAGAGAGGGGACTCAACATCAGGAGACAGAGGAGAGAGGAGAGAAGGGACTCAACATCAGGAGAGAGAGGAGAGGGGGGACTCAACATCAGGAGACAGAGGAGAGAGGAGACTCAACATCAGGAGAGAGAGGAGAGAGGAGACTCAACATCAGGAGACAGAGGAGAGAGGAGACTCAACATCAGGAGACAGAGGAGAGAGGAGACTCAACATTAGGAGACAGAGGAGAGAGGAGAGAGGGGACTCAACATCAGGAGAGAGAGGAGAGAGGAGAGAGGGGACTCAACATCAGGAGACAGAGGAGAGAGGAGAGAGGGGACTCAACATCAGGAAACAGAGGAGAGAGGGGACTCAACATCAGGAGACAGAAGAGAGAGGAGAGAGGGGACTCAACATCAGGAGACAGAGGAGAGAGGGGACTCAACATCAGGAGACAGAGGAGAGAGGGGACTCAACATCAGGAGACAGAGGAGAGAGGAGACTCCACATCAGGAGACAGAGGAGAGAGGAGAGATGGGACTCAACATCAGGAGAGAGAGGAGAGAGGGGACTCAACATCAGGAGACAGAGGAGAGAGGGGGGACTCAACATCAGGAGAGAGGAGAGAGGGGACTCAACATCAGGAGACAGAGGAGAGAGGGGACTCAACATCAGGAGAGAGAGGAGAGAGGGGACTCAACATCAGGAGACAGAGGAGAGAGGAGACTCAACATCAGGAGACAGAGGAGAGAGGAGAGAGGGGACTCAACATCAGGAGAGAGAGGAGAGAGGGGACTCAACATCAGGAGACAGAGGAGAGAGGGGACTCAACATCAGGAGAGAGGAGAGAGGGGACTCAACATCAGGAGACAGAGGAGAGAGGGGACTCAACATCAGGAGAGAGAGGAGAGGGGGGACTCAACATCAGGAGACAGAGGAGAGAGGAGACTCAACATCAGGAGACAGAGGAGAGAGGAGACAACATCAGGAGACAGAGGAGAGAGGAGACTCAACATCAGGAGACAGAGGAGAGAGGAGACTCAACATCAGGAGACAGAGGAGAGAGGAGAGAGGGGACTCAACATCAGGAGACAGAGGAGAGAGGAGAGAGGGGACTCAACATCAGGAGACAGAGGAGAGAGGAGAGAGGGGACTCAACATCAGGAGACAGAGGAGAGAGGAGAGAGGGGACTCAACATCAGGAGAGAGAGGAGAGAGGAGAGAGGGGACTCAACATCAGGAGACAGAGGAGAGAGGAGAGAGGGGACTCAACATCAGGAGACAGAGGAGAGAGGGGACTCAACATCAGGAGACAGAGGAGAGAGGAGAGAGGGGACTCAACATCAGGAGACAGAGGAGAGAGGGGACTCAACATCAGGAGACAGAGGAGAGAGGGGACTCAACATCAGGAGACAGAGGAGAGAGGAGACTCAACATCAGGAGACAGAGGAGAGAGGAGAGAGGGGACTCAACATCAGGAGAGAGAGGAGAGGGGGGACTCAACATCAGGAGACAGAGGAGAGAGGGGACTCAACATCAGGAGAGAGAGGAGAGAGGGGACTCAACATCAGGAGACAGAGGAGAGAGGGGACTCAACATCAGGAGAGAGAGGAGAGAGGGGACTCAACATCAGGAGACAGAGGAGAGAGGAGACTCAACATCAGGAGACAGAGGAGAGAGGAGAGAGGGGACTCAACATCAGGAGACAGAGGAGAGGGGGGACTCAACATCAGGAGACAGAGGAGAGAGGGGACTCAACATCAGGAGACAGAGGAGAGAGGGGACTCAACATCAGGAGACAGAGGAGAGAGGAGAGAGGGGACTCAACATCAGGAGACAGAGGAGAGAGGGGACTCAACATCAGGAGACAGAGGAGAGAGGAGACTCAACATCAGGAGACAGAGGAGAGAGGAGACTCAACATCAGGAGACAGAGGAGAGAGGGGACTCAACATCAGGAGACAGAGGAGAGAGGGGACTCAACATCAGGAGACAGAGGAGAGAGGAGACTCAACATCAGGAGACAGAGGAGAGAGGAGAGAGGGGACTCAACATCAGGAGACAGAGGAGAGGGGGGACTCAACATCAGGAGACAGAGGAGAGAGGGGACTCAACATCAGGAGACAGAGGAGAGAGGAGACTCAACATCAGGAGACAGAGGAGAGGGGGGACTCAACATCAGGAGACAGAGGAGAGAGGGGACTCAACATCAGGAGACAGAGGAGAGAGGAGAGAGGGGACTCAACATCAGGAGAGAGAGGAGAGAGGGGACTCAACATCAGGAGAGAGAGGAGAGAGGGGACTCAACATCAGGAGACAGAGGAGAGAGGGGACTCAACATCAGGAGACAGAGGAGAGAGGGGACTCAACATCAGGAGACAGAGGAGAGGGGGGACTCAACATCAGGAGACAGAGGAGAGAGGAGAGAGGGGACTGAACATCAGGAGAGAGAGGAGAGAGGGGACTCAACATCAGGAGACAGAGGATGCCTTTCAGAGGGGGTTGGCATGAAGTGGAAGTCAAATTTCGATTGGACCGTGTGTACATTTGGCAAATAAAGTAATCTCAACTACAGACCAACAGTATGTAACACTAGTGTTATTATTGGATAACAGTGTACTACAGACCAACAGTATGTAACACTAGTGTTATTATTGGATAACAGTGTTCTACAGAATGTAACACTAGTGTTATTATTGGATAACAGTGTTCTACAGACCAACAGTATGTAACACTAGTGTTATTATTGGATAACAGTGTTCTACAGACCAACAGTATGTAACACTAGTGTTATTATTGGATAACAGTGTTCTGCAGACCAACAGTATGTAACACTAGTGTTATTATTGGATAACAGTGTTCTACAGACCAACAGTATGTAACACTAGTGTTATTATTGGATAACAGTGTTCTACAGACCAACAGTATGTAACACTAGTGTTATTATTGGATAACAGTGTTCTACAGAATGTAACACTAGTGTTATTATTGGATAACAGTGTTCTACAGACCAACAGTATGTAACACTAGTGTTATTATTGGATAACAGTGTTCTACAGACCAACAGTATGTAACACTAGTGTTATTATTGGATAACAGTGTTCTGCAGACCAACAGTATGTAACACTAGTGTTATTATTGGATAACAGTGTTCTACAGACCAACAGTATGTAACACTAGTGTTATTATTAGATAACATTGTACTACAGACCAACAGTATGTAACACTAGTGTTATTATTAGATAACATTGTACTACAGACCAACAGTATGTAACACTAGTGTTATTATTAGATAACATTGTACTACAGACCAACAGTATGTAACACTAGTGTTATTATTAGATAACATTGTACTACAGACCAACAGTATGTAACACTAGTGTTATTATTGGATAACAGTGTACTACAGACCAACAGTATGTAACACTAGTGTTATTATTGGATAACAGTGTTCTACAGACCAACAGTATGTAACACTAGTGTTATTATTGGATAACAGTGTTCTACAGACCAACAGTATGTAACACTAGTGTTATTATTGGATAACAGTGTTCTGCAGACCTATCAGGTGTGACATTATTTGCATTATATTACCTTGTGGGTCATCCTCCAGGGTGATGCCTTGTCGCTCTGGGGTTCTGGGGACACAGCTGTCCACCTCAGGCACCTGGACTGGGGGCTCATTCTGTCTCTCTATGTACCTCCTACAGTCCTCCTCTATGCACACAGAGATGTGCATACACCCAGACATACCCAGAAATACACACATAAGCGCGCACGCACGCCCACAAACAAACACACACACACACACACACACACACACACAGAGACATTCACACACACACAAACGGGTCAAGTTTCTCAGCAATTATTTCAATATTAGGTCATCATAATTAATGACACTTCAACTAAAGGTTACTTTGTAATTAATGTATAACATGTCTGTAATAACACATTTCAGAATACAAATACAGGTTTCACTCATAATTTATAGATGATTACATGTCATATTATTTATCAATAAAAAGCAGAGTTGACAGTTCACCTACCAATGAGATCTCGAAGATCCTCCACAACATCTTTTCTGTCCACGTTATCCAGAATTGAAACTAACTTTCCAACTTTAGCTCCGGGACAACGTGATTGCCAGTCCTCTAGAATCTTCCGTGTCGGGTCCTGGCAATCCTCGTAATTCTTGATCTCTAAATAAGAGAAGCCCATGTTCTCTGCGACAGACATCCAGTCTGATGCCACAGTGTTTCTCGGATTTAAAAACAGTCCCAATCTTTTTCTCACGTTGATATTCAGCGCTCTCAATGGAATACTCCCCAGGTCTAAACTAGACTTCCACGAAGCTGACATATTGAAGGAAATAGTCGTTTCTAGTTCTTAGAAATGCGTAAAATTATACAAACCGAAACCGCTCCTTATTCGAGTCAAATCAAGACATTTGATTTGTCATTCAAGCCGCCAGAAATAGATCTGTCCAAACTAAAATTACTGTTAAATTTCTGAGGTCTTCGGTTGTTGTGAAAGTTTATGAATGCATGTACTAAAAACGACTGAGACTTCTGTTGAGGCGTGACCAGGGGGGATGGCCCAGGGAGAGACCGCATGGCCCGGTGCCCCGTGGTGAGTGGAGATTTCACTTAAGGACCAATGGAATGTTCTAAAATGAACATACTCCGTACCGGGATACCCGGCCATGCAAAACGAATTTCCCATTGACAGAGCATGAGGAAATGATTGATCAAGACCTGCCTGCGTCACACAGGGAAGAGACGTGGTTTATTTACCCAGATTAGAAAAAGAAAAATCTAATTTTCGGCACAGGTAATGTGCTAGCCCCACAATTTTAGTCAGGCCCTGTTACAGCCATTCCCCATCACCTCAGTCGCTAAACTGGTGGCATGGGTGCGATAGTCCCCACTAGTCTATCTAATAATAATAATAATAATAATATGCCATTTAGCAGACGCTTTTATCCAAAGCGATTTACAGTCATGTGTGCATACATTTTTACGTATGGGTGGTCCAGGGGCCATATCTGGTCTTTATTAGAAGTGTTCCCTGTTGCATTTAGTTTGAGCATGGGGTGCTTTTTACCAGTTTAGAAAGTGCTAGAGATACATTAAACTGCATGTATTACAGTGGAAAGGTTTCGCTTCCCTATTCTGATAAACAGCCCTGAAATACAGAGATGGCAGTGGGCCCAGCTGCTGTGCTCCACTTCCTTCCTCCACGACAGGAAACATCAAGACACCTAAGAACACGTTTATTATGAACCGTGATAATGACATGGCTGCTTTTGTAGAGAGTGATATTGGTTTAGTGGTTCTTCCTGCTGTAACAGACACAACAAGATGGCGTGTATAAAACAGTTATACAACACCAAATACAAATAGTCTTGTGAGTATCTTGTTGTGAAGGCTGGTCATTCAGCATGTCTATATCACCACATGACACATTCAGCAGTATATGGTCAACACATTCAGCAGTATATGGTCAACACATTCAGCAGTATATGGTCAACACATTCAGCAGTATATGGTCAACACATTCAGCAGTATATGGTCAACACATTCAGCAGTACATGGTCAACACATTCAGCAGGACATGGTCAACACATTCAGCAGGACATGGTCAACACATTCAGCAGTATATGGTCAACACATTCAGCAGGACATGGTCAACACATTCAGCAGGACATGGTCAACACATTCAGCAGTATATGGTCAACACATTCAGCAGGACATGGTCAACACATTCAGCAGGACATGGTCAACACATTCAGCAGTATATGGTCAACACATTCAGCAGTATATGGTCAACACATTCAGCAGGACATGGTCAACACATTCAGCAGTATATGGTCAACACATTCAGCAGTATATGGTCAACACATTCAGCAGTATATGGTCAACACATTCAGCAGTATATGGTCAACACATTCAGCAGGACATGGTCAACACATTCAGCAGGACATGGTCAACACATTCAGCAGTATATGGTCAACACATTCAGCAGGACATGGTCAACACATTCAGCAGGACATGGTCAACACATTCAGCAGTATATGGTCAACACATTCAGCAGTATATGGTCAACACATTCAGCAGGACATGGTCAACACATTCAGCAGTATATGGTCAACACATTCAGCAGTATATGGTCAACACATTCAGCAGTATATGGTCAACACATTCAGCAGTATATGGTCAACACATTCAGCAGGACATGGTCAACACATTCAGCAGGACATGGTCAACACATTCAGCAGGACATGGTCAACACATTCAGCAGGACATGGTCAACACATTCAGCAGGACATGGTCAACACATTCAGCAGGACATGGTCAACACATTCAGCAGGACATGGTCAACACATTCAGCAGGACATGGTCAACACATTCAGCAGTACATGGTCAACACATTCAGCAGTACATGGTCAACACATTCAGCAGTACATGGTCAACACATTCAGCAGTACATGGCCAACACATTCAGCAGTATATGGTCAACACATTCAGCAGTACATGGTCAACACATTCAGCAGTACATGGTCAACACATTCAGCAGTACATGGTCAACACATTCAGCAGTATATGGTCAACACATTCAGCAGTACATGGTCAACACATTCAGCAGTATATATGTGTAGAAACAAAAAGCCAGCCAGTGAATAACCAGTTATCTAATAAAGGGGAAGTTGACCCTCATACAAGGCCCCTTCTAGTGTCAACTCAACTCTTAGACCTAAAATGTGTGAAACGTATTTCATAGAGAATTATCCACATAGTCCCTCAAACGCTTCATCAAACAAACACATCCCTCCATCCCTCCATCCATCCCTCCATCCCTCCATCCACCCATCCCTCCATCCACCCATCCCTCCATCCACCCATCCCTCCATCCCTCCATCCATCCCTCCATCCCTCCATCCACCCATCCCTCCATCCACCCATCCCTCCATCCACCCATCCCTCCATCCACCCATCCCTCCATCCACCCATCCCTCCATCCACCCATCCCTTCATACTATATGTGTCACCCAGATGGGCAAACTGTCACCCTGTGCCCGCCCAACAGTTCTTTCTGTCCTGTCTTGTCAGTCAGTCAGCCTGCTCTGTCAGAAGAAGTAGAAGTATGTTTCCTTGTCCTTGTTTCCTCTGGCCGAGGGCCCTGCACCAGCCCCAGCACTAATCTTCCTCTGTGTATTGGTTAATACAGACAAGCTCCCTCCCCTTTTTATTGACCTCCTCCTTGTCTGCATGTACAGTACGTGTACATCCTATTCAGAATATTGTTAATGAAGATAATACAATTTTTAAACAATCTGCCCATTCTTAGTTTTTGTTGGCATATAAGTATTCGTATTGCTCATACCAACTGAGCCATATGTTTAAAATTGTCAGCTCTGTCATCCATGGTCCAGATAGAATGACATTTACTCTAATTGTTAATTATAATCTTATAATTCTGGAAGCAGTAGGCATTATTTTTTTTAACCTTTATTTAACTAGGCAAGTCAGTTAAGAACAAATTCTTATTTATATTGACGGCCTACACCGGCCAAACCCAGACGACGCTGGGCCAATTGTGCGCCGCCCTATGGGACTCCCAATCACGGCCGGTTGTGATACAGCCTGGAATCGAACCAGGGGGTCTGTAGTGACGCCTCAAGCACTGAGATGCAGTGACCTTAGACCGCTGCGCCAATCGGGAGCACACACATGCAATACTACCTTTACTCTGGTCACTGTCCTTATTGTCATTACTCAAAGGGCTGTGAAAACAATGAAAATGTTACAATATATTTAGGGTTAAAACCCAGACACGAATCATGTGTTGATTTATTGCCATGGATGTAGCATCTTCCTTTCCAAATGGCAAATGACTTTAAACTGCATGTTTCTCACATGATGATTTAGGATGTTAGATGAAGATTTACAATATCTGACATCAGATAAAGGGTGAGGTGGAGTGTGATAAAGGGTGAGGTGGAGTGTGATAAAGGGAGAGGTGGAGTGTGATAAAGGGAGAGGTGGAGTGTGATAAAGGGTGAGGTGGAGTGTGCTAAAGGGTGAGGTGGAGTGAGATAAAGGGTGAGGTGGAGTGTGATAAAGGGTGAGGTGGAGTGTGCTAAAGGGTGAGGTGGAGTGTGCTTCAGTCAATGCCAGAACGGCTCATAGAAGCAGCAGGAAAAATGCCTCTCACTAAATAGTAGAAGCAGATGATTCAGTCAACTTTCCTTCTGGTCCTAGACTATGGAGACATCATCCACATTATAAATATATATACAGTGTGTGCAAATGTAGTAAGTTATGGAGGTAAGACAACAAATAGGCCCATAGTGCAAAATAATTACAATTTAGTATTAACACTGGAGTGATAGATGTGCAGAAGATGATGTGCAAATAGAGATACTGGGGTGCAAATGAGCAAAATAAATAACAGTATGGGGATGAGGTAGTTGGGTGGGCTAATTACAGATGGGCTGTGGACAGGTGCAGTGATCGGTAAGGTGCTCTGACAACTGATGCTTAAAGTTAGTGAGGGAGATAAGTGTCTCCAGCTTCAGAGATTGTTGCAGTTCGTTCCAGTCATTGGCAGCAGAGAACTGGAAGGAATGGCGGCCAAAGGAGGTGTTGGCTTTGGGAATGACCAGTGAGATATACCTGCTGGAGCGCAGACTACGGGTGGGTGCTGCTATGGTGACCAATGAGCTAAGATAAGACGGGGATTTGCCTAGCAGTGATTTATAGATGGCCTGGAGCCAGTGGGTTTGGCGACGAATATGTAGTGAGGACCAGCCAACAAGAGCGTACAGGTCACAGTGGTGTGTAGTGTATGGGGCTTTGGAGACAAAACGGATGGCACTGTGATAGACTACATCCAATTTGCAGAGTAGAGTGTTGGAGGCTATTTTGTAAATGACATCGCCGAAGTCAATGATCGGTAGGATAGTCAGTTTTACGAGGGCATGTTTGGCAGCATGAGTGAAGGAGGCTTTTGTTGCGAAATAGGAAGCCGATTCTAGATCTAACTTTTGATTGGAGATGCTTAATGTGAGTCTGGAAGGATAGTTTACAGTCTAACCAGACACCTAGGTATTTGTAGTTGTCCACATACTCTAGGTCAGACCCGCCGAGAGTAGTGATTCTAGTCGGGTGGGCGGGTGCCAGCAGCGTTCGATTGAAGAGCATGCATTTAGTTTTACTTGTGTTTAAGAGCAGTTGGAGGCCACGGAAGGAGTGTTGTATGGCGTTGAAGCTCGTTTGGAGGTTTGTTAAGCAAGTGTGTATGAATTATTTTGCTGTCTAAAGACATTTCTGCCCATTGCAACACTTTACAATAACACCTTTCTAATACGAGACTTTCCAAATCCAACACTAGTAAGGCCTATCCAACTGTTTCACTCCTATTTACATTTTAGTCATTTTAGCAGACGCTCTTATCCAGAGCAACTTATAGTTAGTGAATACATTTTTATTTAATTTTTTATACTGGCCCCACCGTGGGAATCGAACCCACAACCTGGTGTTGCAAACGCCATACTCTACCAACTGAGCTACATCCCTGCCGGCCATTCCCTCCCCTACCCTGGACGACGCTGGGCCAATTGTGCGCCGCCCCATGGGTCTCCCGGCCCCAGAGCCTATTGAGTGGAATGTTACCCAACATTTACATTTAAGCAGTGCAATGGAGGTACACTTCGCTGCACCACCATTTGGAATGGTTTGGAATGGTAGGACATACAGTGGGACATACAGTAGGACATACAGTAGGACATACAGTAGGACATACAGTAGGACATACAGTAGGTATTATAATAATATAATATGCCATTTAGCAGACGCTTTTATCCAAAGCGACTTACAGTTATGAGTGCATACATTTTTGTGTATGGGTGGTCCCGGGGATCGAACCCACTACCCTGGCGTTACAAGCACCGTGCTCTACCAGCTGAGCTACAGAGGACCACCTCTTTCCATTTGTCCTATTGAAGCTCCCAGAATACAATAGTATTTAGCCTAAAGCAGCATATGATTTTACAGCAGACTACAGATGTAGGCTACTGTATAGGCACATGGTACAATGTTAATTTTAACCACACTTTTGTAAATCATGAATAAATGGACATATCATAACGTAGCTGCACATTAAGGTTCACCAAGGGACAATTACTAAATAATGTCAGCTCCACATTTCAAGCTTGAATTTTAATGTCCGAAAAACACATTTAAAAAAAGTGCACCACTTAAAACATTGAAATGGCATGTGCTGATGTAGTACAGCTATATTTAGGTATTAATAATATAATAATATGCCATTTAGCAGACGCTTTTATCCAAAGAGACTTACAGTCATGTGTGCATACATTTTTTCGTATGGGTGGTCCCGGGGATCGAACCCACTACCCTGGCGTTACAAGCGCCGTGCTCTACCAATTGAGCTACAGAGGACCACAATGAAGGTGCATGTCATGTTACACGTCAATTGGAATGACATTGGTGAAAATATTGATAAAGAAGATATTTGTAGTTCACAACGCTTCTGGTTTCTGTAACAACGTCAGTTGGGAGCAACAAGATAATTCCGAAAGAATCACAGCTGAGACATAGGCGATAGAAATTTAAAGGTAATTTCAGATTGAGCCGACATATGCAGCATTTACCGTGAATGCAGTCTCTGCGAAAAGCGGTAACATTTGCTTTCGATTTCAATCACGCTGGAAAACCGAACCTCAGTGACACGGTTGAATAGAGCCCTTTAAACCGGTTTCATCCGCAGCAGAGAGGTCAGAGTTCAGAGTTCAGATGGTCATACAGAACTCCCTTCTATCTCAGGCACGCAGCAGTTAGCTTCACCGCACCATGCCTCTGACCTAAAACCTAAAACTCGTATGACATACAACTTGTAGGCCTATGTATGCTGTATGCTGTATATGTGTAGCCTGGCCTATATTATATGATGAGTATATTGAACCCTAGCCCATGTAGCGATAACCCCTCTGATCAATAAAATGTGTGCTTATTCTTATCATTAAAAGTCTCTAGTAGTACAATCAAGCTGTTTCCAACATTTACTGATGAGTATATTCAACCATAGCTAAAAGCCTGTAGGCCTATTTATAACAAATATAGTTCACCACTGTACGAGTCCTAAATTGTAGTGAGAACATTGTGTAATATGTTTAAGGGGTGTTTCATGATTGTGATAACTAAACAAAAACGGCAAAACGTTTCAGTGCTTAGGAACTATAATGTTTAGAATACATCTACACTTTCTGTGAAGAACGACAACTCCCAGTGGCGGCGACCAGCAATGTCAATTTATCAGAAATTACGAGCCTACAAGGCTTGATCTCTGTAGGCTACTTACTTAACCCTTAAAGCTTGAATCCTTCGTTGCTAAACCCATTTTGGACAGTTAAATGTTGCAGGAGGCAAGAGTTATTCTTTTATCTAAAGATAACAATGGTGATCTAGATGTTCAAATGACAATATTTACAAAATAATCTAAATGTATACTTACAGACTCCACGACTAACCGGTCAATGAAAAGACAACACTTTGGAGGAAGCAAACCTGTCTATTCCATTAGACTCAGGTTGGGGTAAAACATGCAACAATGGCCTGTATCGCATGAAATAATTAAACAGAAATGTCCACAGGTGCTTAGAGTTCTTTTAACCCCAAAAGAGCAATAACACATTTTAAACAAAGGGCAGGAATACAATGACATCCATTACAACAGAATGTAAAAAAAAAACAAGAAACAAACAACAATAAATAGACAAGGCGAACAATTTTTACTATTTTTTACATTGTAGAATAATAGTGAAGACATCAAAACTATGAAATAACACATATGGAATCATGTAGTAACCAAAAAAGTGTTAAACAAATCAAAATATATTTTATATTTTAGATTCTTCAAAGTAGTCACCCTTTGCCTTGATGAAAAAGTATTCCATGTGAAGCTGGTTGAGAGAATGCCAAGAGTGTGCAAAGCTGTCAACAGTCTTGAAGGAGTTCCCACATATGCTGAGCACTTGTTGGCTGCTTTTCCTTCACTCTGCGATCCGACTCATCCCAAACCATCTCAATTGGGTGGAGGTCGGGTGATTGTGGAGGCCAGGTCATCTGATGCAGCACTCCATTACTCTCCCTCTTGGTAAAATAGCCCTTCCACAGCCTGGAGGTGTGTTTTGGGTCGTTGTCCTGTTGAAAAACTAATGATAGTCCCACATGATTCCATGTGTGTTATTCCATAGTTTTGATGTCTTCACTATTATTCTACAATGTAGAAAATAGTACAAATAAAGAAAAACCCTTGAATGAGTATGTGTGTCCAAACTTTTGACTGGTACTGTATGTTAGCTCAAAGTTCACTGTAATATACAGGAAACGTGTTTTTCCAATATTTTAGCTGGCAAAATATGAGCATGTTAGTGATCTACTCTTGGCAGACGTGAGAAAATGTTTACCATCCAAGGCAGCATGGTGCATCGTCCAGAAAATCTATTTTCCATAAAACATATGTTCACATTTTCAAACTAGTTGTCTTCGGGAAGGTAGATTTTTATCAAAAGCAATCACTTTTGCGTGTGAAAACACAGAATCCTTCTTTACTCCACGTGCTTAATCTAGCCTACGTCACTTTGCGTTGGGCTTTGAACGGGGCTCATGACCGGGAGGCTGTTCCAAAACGAATGCAATCACTTTTCACCCAGTGCAAACTCCTCCCACCAGGGTTACCCGGGCCAAATAATCTAATCCCCTCAATTCCTGCCTGCATTTTAAGCCCCGCCCATCCAAACTGGTGATTTGTTGGGAGAGTTGTCTTTCTAGAGAGGACCCTCCCCGGATGTCTTGTATTAAGTTGCCAATAGAGTCTCTGCTGTTGCCTTGGTCTGGGTGTCGGAGACTACCAGTTTCAATACTTTAACATTCATTAATAAATTAATTGCTACAAAGCAATAAGTTCCTTTACATCTCAGATTCATAACAAATACCATAGCGAAGCCATTTCCCTCATTAAAATGCAAATCAATTTATAACATTTATGACATGCGTTTTTCTGGATTTTTTTGTTGTTATTCTGTCTCTCACTGTTCAAATAAACCTACCATTAAAATTATAGACTGATCATTTCTTTGTCAGTGGGCAAACGTACAAAATCCAATACTTTTTTCCCTGTATGTAGGGAGAGTTCCAGAACTGAGCTGAACTTTATAATAATCAAATCAAAAGTTATTTGTCACGTGCCGAATACAACAGGTGTAGACCTTACCGTGAAATGTGTACTTACAAACCCTTAACCAACAATGCAGTTTTAAGAAAAATAAGAGTTAAGAAAAATATTTACTAAATAAACTAAAGTAAAAACATAAAAGAGCAACAATAAAATAACAATAACGAGGCTATATACAGGGGGTACCGGTACCGAGTCAATATACAGGGGGGTACAGGTTAGTCCAGGTAATAATGAGGCTATATACAGGGGGTACCGGTACCGAGTCAATATACAGGCTATATACAGGGGGTACCGGTACCGAGTCAATGGGCTGGGGGGTACAGGTTAGTCCAGGTAATAACGAGGCTATATACAGGGGGTACCGGTACCGAGTCAATATACAGGCTATAAACAGGGGGTACCGGTACCGAGTCAATATACAGGCTATATACAGGGGGTACCGGTACCGAGTCAATGGGCTGGGGGCTATATACAGGGGGTACCGGTACCGAGTCAATGGGCTGGGGGCTATATACAGGGGGTACCGGTACCGAGTCAATGGGCTGGGGGCTATATACAGGGGGTACCGGTACCGAGTCAATATGCAGGGGGGTACAGGTTAGTCCAGGTAATAATGAGGCTATATACAGGGGGTACCGGTACCGAGTCAATATGCAGGGGGGTACAGGTTAGTCCAGGTAATAATGAGGCTATATACAGGGGGTACCGGTACCGAGTCAATATACAGGCTATATACAGGGGGTACCGGTACCGAGTCAACATACAGGCTATATACAGGGGGTACCGGTACCGGGTCAATATACAGGCTATATACAGGGGGTACCGGTACCGAGTCAATATACAGGCTATAAACAGGGGGTACCGGTACCGAGTCAATATACAGGCTATATACAGGGGGTACCGGTACCGAGTCAATATACAGGCTATATACAGGGGGTACCGGTACCGAGTCAATATACAGGCTATATACAGGGGGTACCGGTACCGAGTCAATGGGCGGGGGTACAGGTTAGTCCAGGTAATAATGAGGCTATATACAGGGGGTACCGGTACCGAGTCAATATGCAGGGGGGTACAGGTTAGTCCAGGTAATAATGAGGCTATATACAGGGGGTACCGGTACCGAGTCAATATGCAGGGGGGTACAGGTTAGTCCAGGTAATAATGAGGCTATATACAGGGGGTACCGGTACCGAGTCAATATGCAGGGGGGTACAGGTTAGTCCAGGTAATAATGAGGCTATATACAGGGGGTACCGGTACCGAGTCAATATACATGCTATATACAGGGGGTACCGGTACCGAGTCAATATACAGGCTATATACAGGGGTTACCGGTACCGAGTCAATATACAGGCTATAAACAGGGGGTACCGGTACAGAGTCAATATACAGGCTATATACAGGGGGTACCGGTACCGAGTCAATATACAGGCTATATACAGGGGGTACCGGTACAGAGTCAATGTAGGGGGTACAGGTTACTAGAGGTAATTGAGGTAATATGTACATGTAGGTAGGGATAAAGGGACTGTGCAGGGGGGGGGGGGGGTCAATGCAAATAGTCCGGGTAGGCATTTGATTAGCTGTTCAGCAGTCTTATGGCTTGGGGGTAGAAGCTGTTAAGAAGCCTTATTGACCTAGACTTGGTGCTCCGGTAAAAGTCTATGACTAGGGTGACAGGAGTCTTTGACAATTTTGAGGGCCTTCCTCTGACACCGCCTGGTATAGAGGTCCTGGATGGCAGGAAGCTTGGTCCCAGTGATGTACTGGGCCGTACACACTACCCTCTGTAGTGCCTTGCGGTCGGAGGCCGAGCAGTTGCCATACCAGGCAGGGATGCAACCAGTCAGGATGCTCTCGATGTTGCAGCTGTAAAACTTTTTGAGGATCTGAGGACCCATGCCAAATCTTTTCAGTCTCCTGAGCGGGAATAGGCGTTGTTGTGCCCTCTTCACGACTGTCTTGGTGTGCTTGGACCATGAGTTTGTTGGTGATGTGGACACCAAGGAACTTGAAGCTCTCAACCTGCTCCACTACAGCTCAGTCGAAAAGAATGTGGGCGTGCTCAGCCCTCCTTTGTCTTGATCACTTTGAAGGAGTTAATGATGGTGTTGGAGTCGTGCTTGGCCACGCAGTCGTGGGTGAACAAGGAGTACAGGAGGGGACTGAGCACGCACCCCTGAGGGGCCCCCGTGTTGAGGATCAGTTTGGCAGATGTGTTGTTGCCTACCCTTACCACCTGGGGGCGGCCCGTCAGGAAGTCCAGGATCCAGTTGCAGAGGGAGGTGTTTAGTCCCAGGGTCCTTAGATTAGGTGATGAGCTTTGAGGGCACTATGGTGTTGAATGCTGAGCTGTAGTCAATGAATAGCATTCTCACGTAGGTGTTCCTCTTGTCCAGGTGGGAAAGGGCAGTGTGGAGTGCAATAGAGATTGCGTCATCTGTGGATCTGTTGGGGCTGTATGCGAATTGGTGTGGGTCTAGGATTTCTGGGATAATGCTGTTGATGTGAGCCATGACCAGCCTTTCAAAGCACTTCATGGCTACAGACGTGAGTGCTACGGGTTGGTAGTCATTTAGACAGGTTACCTTGGTGTTCTTGGGCACAGGGACTATGGTGGTCTGCTTGAAACATGTTGGTATTACAGACTCGGCCAGGGAGAGGTTGAACATGTCAGTGAAGACACTTGCCAGTTGGTCAGCGCATGCTCGGAGTACACGTCCTGGTAATTCGTCTGGCCCAGCGGCCTTGTGAATGTTGACCTGTTTAAAAGGTCTTGCTCACATTGGCTACGGCGAGAGTGATCACACAGTTGTCAGCTTAATGCACTAAGATTTTCAGGGGTAAATTCAACTTTGGAGAAAGGAAGCGCTCCCCAGGCAACAACAGCCATTCACGCTTGGCTCTGTTCACCTCCTTGCTTGTTCTGCCCACTATGATTAATTTGCTCCAATTGGAAACGACAGGCTGTGGTCTATCTTGGGTTAGTTATACAAATCTTTGGTTATATTGCATCTAAAGTCAATCTGGCAACATCAAAATGATGACTAAAGGTTTTCCTACAAATTATTTGACTCCTTTGGCAATGCCGTATTTCCAAGCCACTGTAATGTACTTTTGATGAAATCAGTGCTCATTGCGTACGCTCGATCAGTCGGACATGCTTCTCAGATAGGGTCTAGCTTGTTCTTGAGAATAGCCATAACTAGCTACCATAGTGATCCCCTCGAGAGTAGATCATTTCAGATATATCATCCAGATATGGCTTGCTAGCTAACTAGTTGGTTGTGGTAGAAATGATATAATCATGCTAGATAATTGTTTCAATGCACAAGGACACGTAGGACACTTACCTAAGCTTTAATATACAGTATATTAATATATATATATATTATATATATTAATATCTCCCAATTCCTCAAACCTAAGAGAAAATAAATGTTGATTAACTCAAGCAAACCTGCCATAATGTCAACCTGTGCATGAGAGGAAACCAAGCTATGCTAACATTTCAGGATAATGAAGGCTATCTCTCATAATAACCTGTAACCAGATAATTTCATAATAATGACATATTTCTCGTCATAACATCTTTCTCGTCATAACATTATCTCTCGTCATAACATTATCTTTCTCGTTATAACATTATCTTTCTTGTCATAACATTATCTTTCTCGTCATAACATTATCTTTCTCATCATAACATTATCTTTCTCGTCATAACATCTTTCTTGTCATAACATTATCTTTCTCGTTATAACATTATCTTTCTCGTCATAACATCTTTCTCGTTATAACATTATCTTTCTCGTCATAACATTATCTTTCTCGTCATAACATTATCTTTCTCGTCATAACATCTTTCTCGTTATAACATTATCTTTCTCGTCATAACATTATCTTTCTCGTTATAACATTATCATTCTCGTTATAACATTATCATTCTCGTTATAACATGATTTTTCTCGTAATAACGACATAATGGATTATTTCCTTATAACCAGTTATTTAATTATTTAGTAATAACGTGATCTTATCAATACGCCACCATAGTAAAGAAACATAGGCTATTAGAGTTTTTAAATAGTGAATAGCCCTAATGATTAAAAACAAAATGTAGAATGGAGCCAAGTGACAAAACAAAATGGTTAATGTGTAAAAACAACTAAGCAACAATGTAAGAAAGACAGACAGACATCTTGCTCTTAGACATTTGATTTATTAACTTACATGTAAAATGTACAAAATATCGATAACAGGACACATGTTTAATTCCAGGCTTCATCATCAAGGCTAGAAGAATTCCATTCTAAAGAAGCCCCAATCAAAAGCCCCGTAAGTCATTACCAACCTCTTACTGCATTCATATAGTCCATACTGCTCCTTGTCATGAGCCACTCCGTCTGGATCACTACAATCTCTATAGCATGGCCATCGAACAGGTATAATGTAATTTCATTTAAAAGTGCAATACAATATGTATTTACAGTACAATCATTTATTTATTACAAATAATTTATTTTTTACAGGAGAAGTCCAGCAAAGCCCACATTGTGCTCTCTCTCTACAACACAGCATCTAGACTCTGGCATTCTGCTGTCTGTCTCTCTACAACACAGCATCTAGACTCTGGCATTCTGCTGTCTGTCTCTCTACAACACAGCATCTAGACTCTGGCATTCTGCTGTCTGTCTCTCTACAACACAGCATCTAGACTCTGGCATTCTGCTGTCTGTCTCTCTACACCACAGCATCTAGACTCTGGCATTCTGCTGTCTGTCTCTCTACACCACAGCATCTAGACTCTGGCATTCTGCTGTCTGTCTCTCTACAACACAGCATCTAGACTCTGGCATTCTGCTGTCTGTCTCTCTACAACACAGCATCTAGACTCTGGCATTCTGCTGTCTGTCTCTCTACAACACAGCATCTAGACTCTGGCATTCTGCTGTCTGTCTCTCTACAACACAGCATCTAGACTCTGGCATTCTGCTGTCTGTCTCTCTACAACACAGCATCTAGACTCTGGCATTCTGCTGTCTGTCTCTCTACAACACAGCATCTAGACTCTGGCATTCTGCTGTCTGTCTCTCTACAACACAGCATCTAGACTCTGGCATTCTGCTGTCTGTCTCTCTAAAACACAGCATCTAGACTCTGGCATTCTGCTGTCTGTCTCTCTACAACACAGCATCTAGACTCTGGCATTCTGCTGTCTGTCTCTCTACAACACAGCATCTAGACTCTGGCATTCTGCTGTCTGTCTCTCTACACCACAGCATCTAGACTCTGGCATTCTGCTGTCTGTCTCTACAACACAGCATCTAGACTCTGGCATTCTGCTGTCTGTCTCTCTACAACACAGCATCTAGACTCTGGCATTCTGCTGTCTGTCTCTCTACAACACAGCATCTAGACTCTGGCATTCTGCTGTCTGTCTCTCTACAACACAGCATCTAGACTCTGGCATTCTGCTGTCTGTCTCTCTACAACACAGCATCTAGACTCTGGCATTCTGCTGTCTGTCTCTCTACACCACAGCATCTAGACTCTGGCATTCTGCTGTCTGTCTCTCTACACCACAGCATCTAGACTCTGGCATTCTGCTGTCTGTCTCTCTACACCACAGCATCTAGACTCTGGCATTCTGCTGTCTGTCTCTCTACAACACAGCATCTAGACTCTGGCATTCTGCTGTCTGTCTCTCTACAACACAGCATCTAGACTCTGGCATTCTGCTGTCTGTCTCTCTACAACACAGCATCTAGACTCTGGCATTCTGCTGTCTGTCTCTCTACAACACAGCATCTAGACTCTGGCATTCTGCTGTCTGTCTCTCTACAACACAGCATCTAGACTCTGGCATTCTGCTGTCTGTCTCTCTACAACACAGCATCTAGACTCTGGCATTCTGCTGTCTGTCTCTCTACAACACAGCATCTAGACTCTGGCATTCTGCTGTCGGTCTCTCTAAAACACAGCATCTAGACTCTGGCATTCTGCTGTCTGTCTCTCTACAACACAGCATCTAGACTCTGGCATTCTGCTGTCTGTCTCTCTACAACACAGCATCTAGACTCTGGCATTCTGCTGTCTGTCTCTCTACAACACAGCATCTAGACTCTGGCATTCTGCTGTCTGTCTCTCTACAACACAGCATCTAGACTCTGGCATTCTGCTGTCTGTCTCTCTACAACACAGCATCTAGACTCTGGCATTCTGCTGTCTGTCTCTCTACAACACAGCATCTAGACTCTGGCATTCTGCTGTCTGTCTCTCTACAACACAGCATCTAGACTCTGGCATTCTGCTGTCTGTCTCTCTACAACACAGCATCTAGACTCTGGCATTCTGCTGTCTGTCTCTCTACAACACAGCATCTAGACTCTGGCATTCTGCTGTCTGTCTCTCTACAACACAGCATCTAGACTTTGGCATTCTGCTGTCTGTCTCTCTACAACACAGCATCTAGACTCTGGCATTCTGCTGTCTGTCTCTCTACACCACAGCATCTAGACTCTGGCATTCTGCTGTCTGTCTCTCTACAACACAGCATCTAGACTCTGGCATTCTGCTGTCTGTCTCTACAACACAGCATCTAGACTCTGGCATTCTGCTGTCTGTCTCTCTACAACACAGCATCTAGACTCTGGCATTCTGCTGTCTGTCTCTCTACAACACAGCATCTAGACTCTGGCATTCTGCTGTCTGTCTCTCTACAACACAGCATCTAGACTCTGGCATTCTGCTGTCTGTCTCTCTACACCACAGCATCTAGACTCTGGCATTCTGATGTCTGTCTCTCTACAACACAGCATCTAGACTCTGGCATTCTGCTGTCTGTCTCTCTACAACACAGCATCTAGACTCTGGCATTCTGCTGTCTGTCTCTCTACACCACAGCATCTAGACTTTGGCATTCTGCTGTCTGTCTCTCTACAACACAGCATCTAGACTCTGGCATTCTGCTGTCTGTCTCTCTACACCACAGCATCTAGACTCTGGCATTCTGCTGTCTGTCTCTCTACAACACAGCATCTAGACTCTGGCATTCTGCTGTCTGTCTCTACAACACAGCATCTAGACTCTGGCATTCTGCTGTCTGTCTCTCTACAACACAGCATCTAGACTCTGGCATTCTGCTGTCTGTCTCTCTACAACACAGCATCTAGACTCTGGCATTCTGCTGTCTGTCACTCTACAACACAGCATCTAGACTCTGGCATTCTGCTGTCTGTCTCTCTACAACACAGCATCTAGACTCTGGCATTCTGCTGTCTGTCTCTCTACAACACAGCATCTAGACTCTGGCATTCTGCTGTCTGTCTCTCTACAACACAGCATCTAGACTCTGGCATTGGGGTAGTACAGGCCTACATTACATTACAATGCACATTCACCACCCGTTTAAATGTGTTCCACCACCAGGTAAAGTTGATTAAATTAATGTGTTCCACCAGGGAGGACAGGGTTATAGTTACATGGTTATAAGGACAGGGAGGACAGGGAGGACAGGGTTATAGTTACATGGTTATAAGGACAGGGAGGACAGGGTTATAGTTACATGGTTATAAGGACAGGGAGGACAGGGTTATAGTTACATGGTTATAAGGACAGGGAGGACAGGGAGGACAGGGTTATAGTTACATGGTTATAAGGACAGGGAGGACAGGGTTATAGTTACATGGTTATAAGGACAGGGAGGACAGGGAGGACAGGGTTATAGTTACATGGTTATAAGGACAGGGAGGACAGGGTTATAGTTACATGGTTATAAGGACAGGGAGGACAGGGTTATAGTTACATGGTTATAAGGACAGGGAGGACAGGGTTATAGTTACATGGTTATAAGGACAGGGAGGACAGGGTTATAGTTACATGGTTATAAGGACAGGGAGGACAGGGAGGACAGGGTTATAGTTACATGGTTATAAGGACAGGGAGGACAGGGTTATAGTTACATGGTTATAAGGACAGGGAGGACAGGGTTATAGTTACATGGTTATAAGGACAGGGAGGACAGGGTTATAGTTACATGGTTATAAGGACAGGGAGGACAGGGTTATAGTTACATGGTTATAAGGACAGGGAGGACAGGGTTATAGTTACATGGTTATAAGGACAGGGAGGACAGGGTTATAGTTACATGGTTATAAGGACAGGGAGGACAGGGAGGACAGGGTTATAGTTACATGGTTATAAGGACAGGGAGGACAGGGTTATAGTTACATGGTTATAAGGACAGGGAGGACAGGGTTATAGTTACATGGTTATAAGGACAGGGAGGACAGGGTTATAGTTACATGGTTATAAGGACAGGGAGGACAGGGTTATAGTTACATGGTTATAAGGACAGGGAGGACAGGGTTATAGTTACATGGTTATAAGGACAGGGAGGACAGGGAGGACAGGGTTATAGTTACATGGTTATAAGGACAGGGAGGACAGGGTTATAGTTACATGGTTATAAGGACAGGGAGGACAGGGAGGACAGGGTTATAGTTACATGGTTATAAGGACAGGGAGGACAGGGAGGACAGGGTTATAGTTACATGGTTATAAGGACAGGGAGGACAGGGTTATAGTTACATGGTTATAAGGACAGGGAGGACAGGGTTATAGTTACATGGTTATAAGGACAGGGAGGACAGGGTTATAGTTACATGGTTAAAAGGACAGGGAGGACAGGGTTATAGTTACATGGTTATAAGGACAGGGAGGACAGGGTTATAGTTACATGGTTATAAGGACAGGGAGGACAGGGTTATAGTTACATGGTTATAAGGACAGGGAGGACAGGGAGGACAGGGTTATAGTTACATGGTTATAAGGACAGGGAGGACAGGGTTATAGTTACATGGTTATAAGGACAGGGAGGACAGGGTTATAGTTACATGGTTATAAGGACAGGGAGGACAGGGAGGACAGGGTTATAGTTACATGGTTATAAGGACAGGGAGGACAGGGTTATAGTTACATGGTTATAAGGACAGGGAGGACAGGGAGGACAGGGTTATAGTTACATGGTTATAAGGACAGGGAGGACAGGGTTATAGTTACATGGTTATAAGGACAGGGAGGACAGGGTTATAGTTACATGGTTATAAGGACAGGGAGGACAGGGTTATAGTTACATGGTTATAAGGACAGGGAGGGACAGGGTTATAGTTACATGGTTATAAGGACAGGGAGGACAGGGTTATAGTTACATGGTTATAAGGACAGGGAGGACAGGGTTATAGTTACATGGTTATAAGGACAGGGAGGACAGGGTTATAGTTACATGGTTATAAGGACAGGGGGGACAGGGAGGACAGGGTTATAGTTACATGGTTATAAGGACAGGGAGGACAGGTTATAGTTACATGGTTATAAGGACAGGGAAGACAGGGTTATAGTTACATGGTTATAAGGACAGGGAGGACAGGGTTATAGTTACATGGTTATAAGGACAGGGAGGACAGGGTTATAGTTACATGGTTATAAGGACAGGGGAGACAGGGAGGACAGGGTTATAGTTACATGGTTATAAGGACAGGGGGGACAGGGAGGACAGGGTTATAGTTACATGGTTATAAGGACAGGGGGACAGGGAGGACAGGGTTATAGTTACATGGTTATAAGGACAGGGGGGACAGGGAGGACAGGGTTATAGTTACATGGTTATAAGGACAGGGAGGACAGGGAGGACAGGGTTATAGTTACATGGTTATAAGGACAGGGAGGACAGGGTTATAGTTACATGGTTATAAGGACAGGGGGGACAGGGAGGACAGGGTTATAGTTACATGGTTATAAGGACAGGGGGGACAGGGAGGACAGGGTTATAGTTACATGGTTATAAGGACAGGGAGGACAGGGAGGACAGGGTTATAGTTAAATGGTTATAAGGACAGGGGGGACAGGGTTATAGTTACATGGTTATAAGGACAGGGAGGACAGGGAGGACAGGGTTATAGTTACATGGTTATAAGGACAGGGAGGACAGGGTTATAGTTACATGGTTATAAGGACAGGGAGGACAGGGTTATAGTTACATGGTTATAAGGACAGGGAGGACAGGGTTATAGTTACATGGTTATAAGGACAGGGAGGACAGGGTTATAGTTACATGGTTATAAGGACAGGGAGGACAGGGTTATAGTTACATGGTTATAAGGACAGGGAGGACAGGGTTATAGTTACATGGTTATAAGGACAGGGAGGACAGGGTTATAGTTACATGGTTATAAGGACAGGGAGGACAGGGTTATAGTTACATGGTTATAAGGACAGGGAGGACAGGGAGGACAGGGTTATAGTTACATGGTTATAAGGACAGGGAGGACAGGGTTATAGTTACATGGTTATAAGGACAGGGAGGACAGGGAGGACAGGGTTATAGTTACATGGTTATAAGGACAGGGAGGACAGGGAGGACAGGGTTATAGTTACATGGTTATAAGGACAGGGAGGACAGGGTTATAGTTACATGGTTATAAGGACAGGGAGGACAGGGTTATAGTTACATGGTTATAAGGACAGGGAGGACAGGGTTATAGTTACATGGTTATAAGGACAGGGAGGACAGGGTTATAGTTACATGGTTATAAGGACAGGGAGGACAGGGTTATAGTTACATGGTTATAAGGACAGGGAGGACAGGGTTATAGTTACATGGTTATAAGGACAGGGAGGACAGGGAGGACAGGGTTATAGTTACATGGTTATAAGGACAGGGAGGACAGGGTTATAGTTACATGGTTATAAGGACAGGGAGGACAGGGTTATAGTTACATGGTTATAAGGACAGGGAGGACAGGGAGGACAGGGTTATAGTTACATGGTTATAAGGACAGGGAGGACAGGGTTATAGTTACATGGTTATAAGGACAGGGAGGACAGGGAGGACAGGGTTATAGTTACATGGTTATAAGGACAGGGAGGACAGGGTTATAGTTACATGGTTATAAGGACAGGGAGGACAGGGTTATAGTTACATGGTTATAAGGACAGGGAAGACAGGGTTATAGTTACATGGTTATAAGGACAGGGAGGACAGGGTTATAGTTACATGGTTATAAGGACAGGGAGGACAGGGTTATAGTTACATGGTTATAAGGACAGGGAGGACAGGGTTATAGTTACATGGTTATAAGGACAGGGAGGACAGGGTTATAGTTACATGGTTATAAGGACAGGGAGGACAGGGAGGACAGGGTTATAGTTACATGGTTATAAGGACAGGGAGGACAGGGTTATAGTTACATGGTTATAAGGACAGGGAGGACAGGGTTATAGTTACATGGTTATAAGGACAGGGAGGACAGGGTTATAGTTACATGGTTATAAGGACAGGGAGGACAGGGTTATAGTTACATGGTTATAAGGACAGGGAGGACAGGGAGGACAGGGTTATAGTTACATGGTTATAAGGACAGGGAGGACAGGGTTATAGTTACATGGTTATAAGGACAGGGGGGACAGGGAGGACAGGGTTATAGTTACATGGTTATAAGGACAGGGGGGACAGGGAGGACAGGGTTATAGTTACATGGTTATAAGGACAGGGAGGACAGGGAGGACAGGGTTATAGTTACATGGTTATAAGGACAGGGGGGACAGGGTTATAGTTACATGGTTATAAGGACAGGGAGGACAGGGAGGACAGGGTTATAGTTACATGGTTATAAGGACAGGGAGGACAGGGTTATAGTTACATGGTTATAAGGACAGGGAGGACAGGGTTATAGTTACATGGTTATAAGGACAGGGAGGACAGGGTTATAGTTACATGGTTATAAGGACAGGGAGGACAGGGTTATAGTTACATGGTTATAAGGACAGGGGGACAGGGAGGACAGGGTTATAGTTACATGGTTATAAGGACAGGGAGGACAGGGAGGACAGGGTTATAGTTACATGGTTATAAGGACAGGGAGGACAGGGTTATAGTTACATGGTTATAAGGACAGGGAGGACAGGGTTATAGTTACATGGTTATAAGGACAGGGAGGACAGGGAGGACAGGGTTATAGTTACATGGTTATAAGGACAGGGAGGACAGGGTTATAGTTACATGGTTATAAGGACAGGGAGGACAGGGAGGACAGGGTTATAGTTACATGGTTATAAGGACAGGGAGGACAGGGTTATAGTTACATGGTTATAAGGACAGGGAGGACAGGGAGGACAGGGTTATAGTTACATGGTTATAAGGACAGGGAGGACAGGGTTATAGTTACATGGTTATAAGGACAGGGAGGACAGGGAGGACAGGGTTATAGTTACATGGTTATAAGGACAGGGAGGACAGGGAGGACAGGGTTATAGTTACATGGTTATAAGGACAGGGAGGACAGGGTTATAGTTACATGGTTATAAGGACAGGGAGGACAGGGAGGACAGGGTTATAGTTACATGGTTATAAGGACAGGGAGGACAGGGTTATAGTTACATGGTTATAAGGACAGGGAGGACAGGGTTATAGTTACATGGTTATAAGGACAGGGAGGACAGGGTTATAGTTACATGGTTATAAGGACAGGGAGGACAGGGAGGACAGGGTTATAGTTACATGGTTATAAGGACAGGGAGGACAGGGTTATAGTTACATGGTTATAAGGACAGGGAGGACAGGGTTATAGTTACATGGTTATAAGGACAGGGAGGACAGGGTTATAGTTACATGGTTATAAGGACAGGGAGGACAGGGTTATAGTTACATGGTTATAAGGACAGGGAGGACAGGGTTATAGTTACATGGTTATAAGGACAGGGAGGACAGGGTTATAGTTACATGGTTATAAGGACAGGGAGGACAGGGTTATAGTTACATGGTTATAAGGACAGGGAGGACAGGGTTATAGTTACATGGTTATAAGGACAGGGGGGACAGGGAGGACAGGGTTATAGTTACATGGTTATAAGGACAGGGAGGACAGGGTTATAGTTACATGGTTATAAGGACAGGGAGGACAGGGTTATAGTTACATGGTTATAAGGACAGGGAGGACAGGGTTATAGTTACATGGTTATAAGGACAGGGAGGACAGGGTTATAGTTACATGGTTATAAGGACAGGGAGGACAGGGAGGACAGGGTTATAGTTACATGGTTATAAGGACAGGGAGGACAGGGTTATAGTTACATGGTTATAAGGACAGGGAGGACAGGGTTATAGTTACATGGTTATAAGGACAGGGAGGACAGGGTTATAGTTACATGGTTATAAGGACAGGGAGGACAGGGTTATAGTTACATGGTTATAAGGACAGGGAGGACAGGGTTATAGTTACATGGTTATAAGGACAGGGGGGACAGGGAGGACAGGGTTATAGTTACATGGTTATAAGGACAGGGAGGACAGGGTTATAGTTACATGGTTATAAGGACAGGGAGGACAGGGTTATAGTTACATGGTTATAAGGACAGGGAGGACAGGGTTATAGTTACATGGTTATAAGGACAGGGAGGACAGGGTTATAGTTACATGGTTATAAGGACAGGGAGGACAGGGTTATAGTTACATGGTTATAAGGACAGGGAGGACAGGGTTATAGTTACATGGTTATAAGGACAGGGAGGACAGGGTTATAGTTACATGGTTATAAGGACAGGGAGGACAGGGAGGACAGGGTTATAGTTACATGGTTATAAGGACAGGGAGGACAGGGTTATAGTTACATGGTTATAAGGACAGGGAGGACAGGGAGGACAGGGTTATAGTTACATGGTTATAAGGACAGGGAGGACAGGGAGGACAGGGTTATAGTTACATGGTTATAAGGACAGGGAGGACAGGGTTATAGTTACATGGTTATAAGGACAGGGAGGACAGGGTTATAGTTACATGGTTATAAGGACAGGGAGGACAGGGTTATAGTTACATGGTTATAAGGACAGGGAGGACAGGGTTATAGTTACATGGTTATAAGGACAGGGAGGACAGGGTTATAGTTACATGGTTATAAGGACAGGGAGGACAGGGTTATAGTTACATGGTTATAAGGACAGGGGCGGGGCGGCAGGTAGCTTAGTGGGTAAGAGCGTTGTGCCAGTAACCGAAAGGTCGCTGGTTCTAATCCCCGAGCCGACTAGGTGAAAAATCTGTCGATGTGCCCTTAAGCAAGGCACTTAACCCTAATTGCTCATGTAAGTCGCTCTGGATAAGAGCGTCTGCTAAGTGACTAAAATGTAAAAAAAAAAAAATGTAAAATGAGGACAGGGTTATAGTTACATGGTTATAAGGACAGGGAGGACAGGGTTATAGTTACATGGTTATAAGGACAGGGAGGACAGGGAGGACAGGGTTATAGTTACATGGTTATAAGGACAGGGGGGACAGGGTTATAGTTACATGGTTATAAGGACAGGGAGGACAGGGTTATAGTTACATGGTTATAAGGACAGGGAGGACAGGGAGGACAGGGTTATAGTTACATGGTTATAAGGACAGGGAGGACAGGGTTATAGTTACATGGTTATAAGGACAGGGAGGACAGGGTTATAGTTACATGGTTATAAGGACAGGGGGGACAGGGAGGACAGGGTTATAGTTACATGGTTATAAGGACAGGGAGGACAGGGAGGACAGGGTTATAGTTACATGGTTATAAGGACAGGGAGGACAGGGTTATAGTTACATGGTTATAAGGACAGGGAGGACAGGGTTATAGTTACATGGTTATAAGGACAGGGAGGACAGGGAGGACAGGGTTATAGTTACATGGTTATAAGGACAGGGAGGACAGGGAGGACAGGGTTATAGTTACATGGTTATAAGGACAGGGAGGACAGGGAGGACAGGGTTATAGTTACATGGTTATAAGGACAGGGGGGACAGGGTTATAGTTACATGGTTATAAGGACAGGGAGGACAGGGAGGACAGGGTTATAGTTACATGGTTATAAGGACAGGGAGGACAGGGTTATAGTTACATGGTTATAAGGACAGGGAGGACAGGGTTATAGTTACATGGTTATAAGGACAGGGAGGACAGGGTTATAGTTACATGGTTATAAGGACAGGGAGGACAGGGTTATAGTTACATGGTTATAAGGACAGGGAGGACAGGGTTATAGTTACATGGTTATAAGGACAGGGAGGACAGGGTTATAGTTACATGGTTATAAGGACAGGGAGGACAGGGAGGACAGGGTTATAGTTACATGGTTATAAGGACAGGGAGGACAGGGTTATAGTTACATGGTTATAAGGACAGGGAGGACAGGGTTATAGTTACATGGTTATAAGGACAGGGAGGACAGGGTTATAGTTACATGGTTATAAGGACAGGGGGGACAGGGTTATAGTTACATGGTTATAAGGACAGGGAGGACAGGGTTATAGTTACATGGTTATAAGGACAGGGAGGACAGGGTTATAGTTACATGGTTATAAGGACAGGGAGGACAGGGAGGACAGGGTTATAGTTACATGGTTATAAGGACAGGGGGGACAGGGAGGACAGGGTTATAGTTACATGGTTATAAGGACAGGGAGGACAGGGTTATAGTTACATGGTTATAAGGACAGGGAGGACAGGGTTATAGTTACATGGTTATAAGGACAGGGAGGACAGGGAGGACAGGGTTATAGTTACATGGTTATAAGGACAGGGGGGACAGGGAGGACAGGGTTATAGTTACATGGTTATAAGGACAGGGAGGACAGGGTTATAGTTACATGGTTATAAGGACAGGGAGGACAGGGAGGACAGGGTTATAGTTACATGGTTATAAGGACAGGGAGGACAGGGTTATAGTTACATGGTTATAAGGACAGGGAGGACAGGGTTATAGTTACATGGTTATAAGGACAGGGAGGACAGGGTTATAGTTACATGGTTATAAGGACAGGGAGGACAGGGTTATAGTTACATGGTTATAAGGACAGGGAGGACAGGGTTATAGTTACATGGTTATAAGGACAGGGAGGACAGGGTTATAGTTACATGGTTATAAGGACAGGGAGGACAGGGAGGACAGGGTTATAGTTACATGGTTATAGTTACATGGTTATAAGGACAGGGAGGACAGGGTTATAGTTACATGGTTATAAGGACAGGGAGGACAGGGAGGACAGGGTTATAGTTACATGGTTATAAGGACAGGGAGGACAGGGTTATAGTTACATGGTTATAAGGACAGGGAGGACAGGGTTATAGTTACATGGTTATAAGGACAGGGAGGACAGGGTTATAGTTACATGGTTATAAGGACAGGGAGGACAGGGTTATAGTTACATGGTTATAAGGACAGGGAGGACAGGGTTATAGTTACATGGTTATAAGGACAGGGAGGACAGGGTTATAGTTACATGGTTATAAGGACAGGGAGGACAGGGTTATAGTTACATGGTTATAAGGACAGGGAGGACAGGGTTATAGTTACATGGTTATAAGGACAGGGAGGACAGGGAGGACAGGGTTATAGTTACATGGTTATAAGGACAGGGAGGACAGGGTTATAGTTACATGGTTATAAGGACAGGGAGGACAGGGTTATAGTTACATGGTTATAAGGACAGGGAGGACAGGGAGGACAGGGTTATAGTTACATGGTTATAAGGACAGGGAGGACAGGGTTATAGTTACATGGTTATAAGGACAGGGAGGACAGGGAGGACAGGGTTATAGTTACATGGTTATAAAGACAGGGAGGACAGGGTTATAGTTACATGGTTATAAGGACAGGGAGGACAGGGTTATAGTTACATGGTTATAAGGACAGGGAGGACAGGGAGGACAGGGTTATAGTTACATGGTTATAAGGACAGGGAGGACAGGGTTATAGTTACATGGTTATAAGGACAGGGAGGACAGGGTTATAGTTACATGGTTATAAGGACAGGGGGACAGGGAGGCTAGTTACTCCCTTCTATGGGTGCTCAGGATCACATGCTCCCTCAACATTATCAGGACAGGAAAATCTGAGATGTGCTCATTGCTCACATTGAGCAGTCCATACAGAAGTCTATGAAAAAATCGACAAATCTCATAACTGATGGTTATGAAATAAACCAAAAGTTGTTTCTGACAAGTGTTCCTTTTTTATTTATTTTTGTATTTAGCAGACTCTCTTATCCAGAGCGACTTATAGTCAGTGAGTGCATATATGTCTAGTGAACCATCAGTCTAGTGAACCATCAGATACATTCTAGTAAACCATCAGATACAGTCTAATGAACCATCAGATACAGTCTAGTGAACCATCAGATACAGTCTAGTGAACCATCAGATACAGTCTAGTGAACCATCAGATACAGTCTAGTGAACCATCATATACAGTCTAGTGAACCATCAGATACAGTCTAATGAACCATCAGATACAGTCTAATGAACCATCAGATACAGTCTAGTGAACCATCAGATACAGTCTAATGAACCATCAGATACAGTCTAGTGAACCATCAGATACAGTCTAATGAACCATCAGATACATTCTAGTGAACCATCAGATACAGTCTAGTGAACCATCAGATACAGTCTAGTGAACAATCAGATACAGTCTAGTGAACCATCAGATACATTCTAGTGAACCATCAGATACAGTCTAGTGAACCATCAGATACATTCTAGTGAACCATCAGATACAGTCTAATGAACCATCAGATATTCTAATGAACCATCAGATACAATCTCGTGAACCATCAGATACATTCTAGTGAACCATCAGATACAGTCTAATGAACCATCAGATATTCTAATGAACCATCAGATTTTCTAGTGAACCATCAGATAGAGTCTAGTGAACCATCAGATACAGTCTAATGAACCATCAGATATTCTAATGAACCATCAGATACAATCTCGTGAACCATCAGATATATTCTAGTGAACCATCATATACAGTCTATTGAACCATCAGATACATTCTAGTGAACCATCAGATACAGTCTAGTGAACCATCAGATACAGTCTAGTGAACCATCAGATACATTTTAGTGAACCATCAGATACATTCTATTGAACCATCAGATACATTCTAGTGAACCATCAGATACAGTCTAGTTAACCATCAGATACAGTCTAGTGAACCATCATATACAGTCTAATGAACCATCAGATACAGTCTAGTGAACCATCAGCTTCATTCTAGTGAACCATCAGATAAAGTCTAGTGAACCATCAGATAGTCTAATGAACCATCAGATACATTCTAGTGAACCATCAGATACAGTCTAGTGAACCATCAGATACAGTCTAGTGAACCATCAGATACATTCTAGTGAACCATCAGATACATTCTAGTGAACCATCAGATACATTCTAGTGAACCATCAGATACAGTCTAGTGAACCATCAGATACAGTCTAGTGAACCATCAGATACATTCTATTGAACAATCAGATACATTCTAGTGAACAATCAGATACACTCTAGTGAACCATCAGATACAGTCTAGTGAACCATCAGATACATTCTAGTGAACCATCAGATACAGTCTAATGAACCATCAGATACAGTCTAGTGAACCATCAGCTTCATTCTAGTGAACCATCAGATAAAGTCTAGTGAACCATCAGATAAAGTCTAGTGAACCATCAGATAGTCTAATGAACCATCAGATACAGTCTAGTGAACCATCAGATACATTCTATTGAACAATCAGATACATTCTAGTGAACAATCAGATACACTCTAGTAAACCATCAGTCTAGTGAACCATCAGATACAGTCTAGTGAACCATCAGTCTAGTGAACCATCAGATACATTCTAGTGAACCATCAGATACAGTCTAGTGAACCATCAGATACAGTCTAGTGAACAATCAGATACATTCTAGTGAACCATCAGTCTAGTGAACCATCAGTCTGGTGAACCATCAGATACAGTCTAATGAACCATCAGATAGAGTCTAGTGAACCATCAGATACAGTCTAGTGAACCATCAGTCTAGTGAACCATCAGATAGAGTCTAGTGAACCATCAGATACATTCTAGTGAACCATCAGATACAGTCTAATGAACCATCAGATACATTCTAGTGAACCATCAGATACAGTCTAGTGAACCATCAGATACAGTCTAATGAACCATCAGATATTCTAATGAACCATCAGATACAATCTTGTGAACCATCAGATACATTCTAGTGAACCATCAGATACAGTCTAATGAACCATCGGATATTCTAATGAACCATCAGATTTTCTAGTGAACCATCAGATACAGTCTAGTGAACCATCAGATACAGTCTAATGAACCATCAGATATTCTAATGAACCATCAGATACAATCTCGTGAACCATCAGATACAGTCTAGTGAACCATCAGATACATTCTAGTGAACAATCAGATACAGTCTAGTGAACCATCAGATACAGTCTAGTGAACCATCATATACAGTCTAGTGAACCATCAGATACATTCTAGTGAACCATCAGATACATTCTAGTGAACCATCAGATACATTCTAGTGAACCATCAGATACAGTCTAGTGAACCATCAGATAAAGTCTAGTGAACCATCAGATACATTCTATTGAACCATCAGATACATTCTAGTGAACCATCAGATACAGTCTAGTGAACCATCAGATACATTCTAGTGAACCATCAGTCTAGTGAACCATCAGATACAGTCTAATGAACCATCAGATACATTCTAGTGAACCATCAGATAAAGTCTAGTGAACCATCAGATACAGTCTAGTGAACCATCAGATACAGTCTAGTGAACAATCAGATACATTCTAGTGAACCATCAGTCTAGTGAACCATCAGTCTAGTGAACCATCAGATACATTCTAGTGAACCATCAGATACAGTCTAGTGAACCATCAGATACAGTCTAGTGAACCGTCAGATACATTCTAGTGAACCATCAGATACATTCTAGTGAACCATCAGATACAGTCTAATGAACCATTAGATACATTCTAGTGAACCGTCAGATACATTCTAGTGAACCATCAGATACAGTCTAGTGAACCATCAGATACAGTCTAGTGAACCGTCAGATACATTCTAGTGAACCATCAGATACATTCTAGTGAACCATCAGATACATTCTAGTGAACCATCAGATACAGTCTAATGAACCATCAGATACATTCTAGTGAACCATCAGATACAGTCTAATGAACCATTAGATACATTCTAGTGAACCATCAGATACAGTCTTGTGAACCATCAGATACAGTCTAATGAACCATCAGATATTCTAATGAACCATCAGATTTTCTAGTAAACCATCAGCTTCATTCTAGTGAACCATCAGATAAAGTCTAGTGAACCATCAGATAAAGTCTAGTGAACCATCAGATACATTCTATTGAACAATCAGATACATTCTAGTGAACCATCAGATACATTCTAGTGAACCATCAGATACAGTCTAATGAACCATTAGATACATTCTAGTGAACCATCAGATACAGTCTAGTGAACCATCAGATACAGTCTTGTGAACCATCAGATACAGTCTAATGAACCATCAGCTTCATTCTAGTGAACCATCAGATAAAGTCTAGTGAACCATCAGATAAAGTCTAGTGAACCATCAGATACATTCTATTGAACAATCAGATACAGTCTAGTGAACCATCAAATACAGTCTAATGAACCATCAGATACAGTCTAATGAACCATCCGATACATTCTAGTGAACCATCAGATACAGTCTAATGAACCATCAGATAAAGTCTAATGAACCATCCGATACATTCTAGTGAACCGTCAGATACATTCTAATGAACCATCAGATACATTCTAGTGAACCATCAGATACATTCTAGTGAACCATCAGATACATTCTAGTGAACCATCAGATACATTCTAGTGAACCATCAGATACATTCTAGTGAACCATCAGATACATTCTAGTGAACCATCAGATACAGTCTAATGAACCATCAGATACATTCTAGTGAACCATCAGATACAGTCTAATGAACCATCCGATACATTCTAGTGAACCATCAGATACAGTCTAATGAACCATCCGATACATTCTAGTGAACCATCAGATACAGTCTAATGAACCATCAGATACATTCTAGTGAACCATCAGATACATTCTAGTGAACCATCAGATACATTCTAGTGAACCATCAGATACATTCTAGTGAACCATCAGATACAGTCTAGTGAACCATCAGATACAGTCTAGTGAACCATCAGTCTAATGAACCATCAGTCTAGTGAACCATCAGATACAGTCTAATGAACCATCAGATACATTCTAGTGAACCATCAGATACAGTCTAATGAACCATCAGATACAGTCTAGTGAACCATCAGATACAGTCTAGTGAACCATCAGATACATTCTAGTGAACCATCAGATACAGTCTAATGAACCATCAGATACAGTCTAGTGAACAATCAGACACATTCTAGTGAACCATCAGATACAGTCTAATGAACCATCAGATACAGTCTAGTGAACCATCAGATACATTCTAGTGAACCATCAGTCTAATGAACCATCAGTCTAGTGAACCATCAGATACAGTCTAATGAACCATCAGATACAGTCTAGTGAACCATCAGATACATTCTAGTGAACCATTAGATACATTCTAGTGAACCATCAGACACATTCTAGTGAACCATCAGATACAGTCTAATGAAACATCAGATACAGTCTAGTGAACAATCAGATACATTCTAGTGAACCATCAGTCTAATGAACCATCAGTCTAGTGAACCATCAGATACAGTCTAATGAACCATCAGTCTAGTGAACCATCAGATACAGTCTAATGAACCATCAGATACAGTCTAGTGAACCATCAGATACATTCTAGTGAACCATCAGATACAGTCTAGTGAACCATCAAATACAGTCTAGTGAACCATCAGATACATTCTAGTGAACCATCAGATACAGTCTAGTGAATCGTCAGAAAAAGTCTAGTGAACCATCAGATTGTATAATGAACCATCAGATACATTCTATTGAACCATCAGATACATTCTAGTGAACAATCAGATACACTCCAGTAAACCATCAGTCTAGTGAACCATCAGTCTAGTGAACCATCAGTCTAGTGAACCATCAGATACAGTCTAGTGAACCATCAGATACATTCTAGTGAACAATCAGATACAGTCTAGTGAACCATCAGATACATTCTAGTGAACCATCAGATACATTCTAGTGAACCATCAGATACATTCTAGTAAACCATCAGTGTAGTGAACCATCAGTCTAATGAACCATCAGATACAGTCTAATGAACCATCAGATACAGTCTAATGAACCATCATATACAGTCTAATGAACCATCAGACACATTCTAGTGAACCATCAGACACAGTCTAATGAACCATCAGATAGTCTAATGAACCATCAGCTACATTCTAGTGAACCATCAGATAAAGTCTAGTGAACCATCAGATACATTCTAGTGAACCATCAGATACAATCTAGTGAACCATCAGATACAATCTAGTGAACCATCAGATACAGTCTAGTGAACCATCAGATACAGTCTAATGAACCATCAAATACAGTCTAGTGAACCATCAGTCTAGTGAACCATCAGATCGTCTAATGAACCACCAGATAGTCTAATGAACCATCAGATACATTCTAGTGAACCATCAGATACAGTCTAATGAACCATCAGATACAGTCTAGTGAACCATCAGATACAGTCTAATGAACCATCAGATACAGTCTAGTGAACCATCAGATACAGTCTAATGAACCATCAGATACAGTCTAGTGAACAATCAGATACATTCTAGTGAACCATCAGATACAGTCTAGTGAACCATCAGATACATTCTAGTGAACCATCAGATACAGTCTAGTGAACAATCAGATACAGTCTAGTGAACCATCAGATACAGTCTAGTGAACAATCAGATACAGTCTAGTGAACAATCAGATACATTCTAGTGAACCATCAGTCTAGTGAACCATCAGTCTAGTGAACCATCAGATACAGTCTAGTGAACAATCAGATACAGTCTAATGAACCATCAGATACAGTCTAGTGAACCATCAGATACATTCTAGTGAACCATCAGATACAGTCTAGTGAACCATCAGATACATTCTAGTGAACCATCAGTCTAGTGAACCATCAGATACAGTCTAATGAACCATCAGATAGTCTAGTGAACCATCAGATACATTCTAGTGAACCATCAGATACAGTCTAGTGAACCATCAGATACAGTCTAGTGAACCATCAGATACATTCTAGTGAACCATCAGATACATTCTAGTGAACAATCAGATACATTCTAGTGAACCATCAGATACAGTCTAGTGAACCATCAGATAGTCTAATGAACCATCAGATACATTCTAGTGAACCATCAGATACATTCTAGTGAACCATCAGATACATTCTAGTGAACCATCAGATACATTCTAGTGAACCATCAGATACATTCTAGTGAACCATCAGATACATTCTAGTGAACCATCAGATACAGTCTAGTGAACCATCAGATACAGTCTAGTGAACAATCAGATACATTCTAGTGAACCATCAGTCTAGTGAACCATCAGTCTGGTGAACCATCAGATACAGTCTAATGAACCATCAGATAGAGTCTAGTGAACCATCAGATACAGTCTAGTGAACCATCAGTCTAGTGAACCATCAGATAGAGTCTAGTGAACCATCAGATACAGTCTAATGAACCATCAGATACATTCTAGTGAACCATCAGATACAGTCTAATGAACCATCAGATACATTCTAGTGAACCATCAGATACAGTCTAGTGAACCATCAGATACAGTCTAATGAACCATCAGATATTCTAATGAACCATCAGATACAATCTCGTGAACCATCAGATACATTCTAGTGAACCATCAGATACAGTCTAATGAACCATCAGATATTCTAATGAACCATCAGATTTTCTAGTGAACCATCAGATACAGTCTAGTGAACCATCAGATACAGTCTAATGAACCATCAGATATTCTAATGAACCATCAGATACAATCTCGTGAACCATCAGATATATTCTAGTGAACCATCATATACAGTCTAGTGAACCATCAGATACATTCTAGTGAACCATCAGATACAGTCTAATGAACCATCAGATACAGTCTAGTGAACCATCAGATACATTCTATTGAACCATCAGATACATTCTAGTGAACCATCAGATACAGTCTAGTTAACCATCAGATACAGTCTAGTGAACCATCAGATACATTCTAGTGAACCATCAGATACAGTCTAGTGAACCATCATATACAGTCTAGTGAACCATCAGATACAGTCTAGTGAACCATCAGATACATTCTAGTGAACCATCAGATACAGTCTAATGAACCATCAGATACAGTCTAGTGAACCATCAGCTTCATTCTAGTGAACCATCAGATAAAGTCTAGTGAACCATCAGATAAAGTCTAGTGAACCATCAGATAGTCTAATGAACCATCAGATACAGTCTAGTGAACCATCAGATACATTCTATTGAACAATCAGATACATTCTAGTGAACCATCAGATAAAGTCTAGTGAACCATCAGATAAAGTCTAGTGAACCATCAGATAGTCTAATGAACCATCAGATACAGTCTAGTGAACCATCAGATACAGTCTAGTGAACAATCAGATACAGTCTAGTGAACAATCAGATACATTCTAGTGAACCATCAGTCTAGTGAACCATCAGATACAGTCTAGTGAACCATCAGTCTAGTGAACCATCAGATACATTCTAGTGAACCATCAGATACAGTCTAGTGAACCATCAGATACAGTCTAGTGAACAATCAGATACATTCTAGTGAACCATCAGTCTAGTGAACCATCAGTCTGGTGAACCATCAGATACAGTCTAATGAACCATCAGATAGAGTCTAGTGAACCATCAGATACAGTCTAGTGAACCATCAGTCTAGTGAACCATCAGATACAGTCTAATGAACCATCAGATACATTCTAGTGAACCATCAGATACAGTCTAATGAACCATCAGATACATTCTAGTGAACCATCAGATACAGTCTAGTGAACCATCAGATACAGTCTAGTGAACCATCAGATACATTCTAGTAAACCATCAGATACAGTCTAGTGAACCATCAGATACAGTCTAGTGAACCATCAGATAAAGTCTAGTGAACCATCAGATAGTCTAATGAACCATCAGATACAATCTTGTGAACCATCAGATACATTCTAGTGAACCATCAGATACAGTCTAATGAACCATCGGATATTCTAATGAACCATCAGATTTTCTAGTGAACCATCAGATACAGTCTAGTGAACCATCAGATACATTCTAGTGAACAATCAGATACAGTCTAGTGAACCATCAGATACAGTCTAGTGAACCATCATATACAGTCTAGTGAACCATCAGATACATTCTAGTGAACCATCAGATACATTCTAGTGAACCATCAGATACATTCTAGTGAACCATCAGATACAGTCTAGTGAACCATCAGATAAAGTCTAGTGAACCATCAGATAGTCTAATGAACCATCAGATACAGTCTAGTGAACCATCAGATACATTCTAGTGAACCATCAGATACATTCTAGTGAACCATCATATACAGCCTAGTGAACCATCAGATACATTCTAGTGAACCATCAGATACATTCTATTGAACCATCAGATACATTCTAGTGAACCATCAGATACAGTCTAGTGAACCATCAGATACAGTCTAATGAACCATCAGATACATTCTAGTGAACCATCAGATAAAGTCTAGTGAACCATCAGATACAGTCTAGTGAACCATCAGATACAGTCTAGTGAACAATCAGATACATTCTAGTGAACCATCAGTCTAGTGAACCATCAGTCTAGTGAACCATCAGATACAGTCTAGTGAACCATCAGATACAGTCTAGTGAACCATCAGATACAGTCTAGTGAACCATCAGATACATTCTAGTGAACCATCAGATACAGTCTAGTGAACCATCAGATACAGTCTAGTGAACCGTCAGATACATTCTAGTGAACCATCAGATACATTCTAGTGAACCATCAGATACAGTCTAATGAACCATTAGATACATTCTAGTGAACCGTCAGATACATTCTAGTGAACCATCAGATACATTCTAGTGAACCATCAGATACATTCTAGTGAACCATCAGATACAGTCTAATGAACCATTAGATACATTCTAGTGAACCATCAGATACAGTCTTGTGAACCATCAGATACAGTCTAATGAACCATCAGATATTCTAATGAACCATCAGATTTTCTAGTAAACCATCAGCTTCATTCTAGTGAACCATCAGATAAAGTCTAGTGAACCATCAGATAAAGTCTAGTGAACCATCAGATACATTCTATTGAACAATCAGATACATTCTAGTGAACCATCAGATACATTCTAGTGAACCATCAGATACAGTCTAATGAACCATTAGATACATTCTAGTGAACCATCAGATACAGTCTAGTGAACCATCAGATACAGTCTTGTGAACCATCAGACACAGTCTAATGAACCATCAGTTTCATTCTAGTGAACCATCAGATAAAGTCTAGTGAACCATCAGATAAAGTCTAGTGAACCATCAGATACATTCTATTGAACAATCAGATACAGTCTAGTGAACCATCAAATACAGTCTAATGAACCATCAGATACAGTCTAATGAACCATCCGATACATTCTAGTGAACCATCAGATACAGTCTAATGAACCATCAGATAAAGTCTAATGAACCATCCGATACATTCTAGTGAACCATCAGATACATTCTAGTGAACCATCAGATACATTCTAGTGAACCATCAGATACAGTCTAGTGAACCATCAGATACAGTCTAGTGAACCATCAGATACAGTCTAGTGAACCATCAGATACAGTCTAGTGAACCATCAGTCTAATGAACCATCAGATACAGTCTAGTGAACCATCAGATACATTCTAGTGAACAATCAGATACAGTCTAATGAACCATCAGATACAGTCTAGTGAACCATCAGACACATTCTAGTGAACCATCAGATACAGTCTAATGAACCATCAGATACAGTCTAGTGAACCATCAGATATATTCTAGTGAACCATCAGTCTAATGAACCATCAGTCTAGTGAACCATCAGATACAGTCTAATGAACCATCAGATACAGTCTAGTGAACCATCAGATACATTCTAGTGAACCATTAGATACATTCTAGTGAACCATCAGACACATTCTAGTGAACCATCAGATACAGTCTAATGAAACATCAGATACAGTCTAGTGAACAATCAGATACATTCTAGTGAACCATCAGTCTAATGAACCATCAGTCTAGTGAACCATCAGATACAGTCTAATGAACCATCAGTCTAGTGAACCATCAGATACAGTCTAATGAACCATCAGATACAGTCTAGTGAACCATCAGATACATTCTAGTGAACCATTAGATACATTCTAGTGAACCATCAGACACATTCTAGTGAACCATCAGATACAGTCTAGTGAACCATCAGATACATTCTAGTGAACCATCAGATACAGTCTAGTGAATCGTCAGAAAAAGTCTAGTGAACCATCAGATTGTATAATGAACCATCAGATACATTCTATTGAACCATCAGATACATTCTAGTGAACAATCAGATACACTCTAGTAAACCATCAGTCTAGTGAACCATCAGTCTAGTGAACCATCAGTCTAGTGAACCATCATATACAGTCTAGTGAACCATCAGATACAGTCTAGTGAACCATCAGATACATTCTAGTGAACAATCAGATACAGTCTAGTGAACCATCAGATACATTCTAGTGAACCATCAGATACATTCTAGTGAACCATCAGATACATTCTAGTAAACCATCAGTGTAGTGAACCATCAGTCTAATGAACCATCAGATACAGTCTAATGAACCATCAGATACAGTCTAATGAACCATCATATACAGTCTAATGAACCATCAGACACATTCTAGTGAACCATCAGACACAGTCTAATGAACCATCAGATAGTCTAATGAACCATCAGCTACATTCTAGTGAACCATCAGATAAAGTCTAGTGAACCATCAGATACATTCTAGTGAACCATCAGATACAATCTAGTGAACCATCAGATACAGTCTAGTGAACCATCAGATACATTCTAGTGAACCATCAGATACATTCTAGTGAACCATCAGATACATTCTAGTGAACCATCAGATACATTCTAGTGAACCATCAGATACATTCTAGTGAACCGTCAGATACATTCTAGTGAACCATCAGATACATTCTAGTGAACCATCAGATACAGTCTAATGAACCATTAGATACAGTCTAGTGAACCATCAGATACAGTCTAATGAACCATCAGATACATTCTAGTGAACCATCAGATACATTCTAGTGAACCATCAGATACATTCTAGTGAACCATCAGATACATTCTAGTGAACCATCAGATACAGTCTAATGAACCATTAGATACAGTCTAGTGAACCATCAGATACAGTCTAGTGAACCATCAGATACATTCTAGTGAACCATCAGATACATTCTAGTGAACCATCAGATACAGTCTCTTATCCAGAGCGTCTTACAGTTAGTGAATACATATTTTTTTATACTGGCCCCCCGTGGGAATCGAACCCACAACCCTGGCGTTGCAAACACCATGCTCTACCAACTGAGCTACATTTACATTTTTACATTTTTAGTCATTTAGCAGACGCTCTTATCCAGAGCGACTTACAGTTTTTTTTTTTTTTTTTATACTGGCCCCCCGTGGGAATCGAACCCACAACCCATGCTCTATCAACTGAGCTACATCCCTGCCGGCCATTCCCTCCCCTACCCTGGACGACGCTGGGCCAATTGTGCGCCGCCCATGAGTCTCCCGGTCGCGGCCGGCTGCGACAGAGCCTGGATTCGAACCAGGATCTCTAGTGGCACAGTTAGCAAATTCTTCATATATTCTGTCTGACATGGTCGTGGTAGTTGTTCTCCCAAAATATTGTCAAAGTCAGCAAAGAAAACTTCACACAGACAGAAAATCTGGCAAAGGACAGATAAGGAACCCGTAGCATATCAGCATCAGAAATGCAGCAATCATATTGAACCCAAAGTCAAGAGCAGTTAGTTTAAAAAAATGTAAAACTAAATCAAATCCTATACATATGTGAATTAGCTCAATCACTCAGAACCCAATGGTATAAAAAGATGAGGTGAAAATAAATCATCTTTATACAACTTATACAGAAAATGTTGTGAAAATGATTTCCTTTGAAAGTTATTTAACAAATCAGTGTTTTACAGATCGATCCAAAACAACAATTATCCCCTGTACTAGGAAAGCAAAAAGAACAGGGGAAAGGTTGAATAAAAACAAACTGCCTCCATTAAAAGGTCACTCATATACGTGGTAGTAACCACAAGTCATGGCCCCCCGTGTAGCTCAGTTGGTAGAGCATGGCGCTTGCAATGCCAGGGTTGTGGGTTCAATTCCCACGGGAGGCCAGTATGAAAAATGTATGCACTCACTAACTAAGTCGCTCTGGATAAAATGACTAAAATGTTATTTCACAAACGTTGGACGATACCATAAGTGACTGTCATCATCGCAGTGCCTCAGCAGATAAACATTTTTACAATCTTTAGAAAATTCACTTTGGATGTGTTGCTGAATCTGTATTCTTCGCAAACAGTTCATTTTACGAATACCTCGCACATATAGAAATATGTTACATCCCTGCCGGCCATTGCAATCTTTAGAAAATTCACTTTGGATGTGTTGCTGAATCTGTATTCTTCGCAAACAGTTCATTTTACGAATACCTCGCACATATAGAAATATGTTACATCCCTGCCGGCCATTGCCTCCCCTACCCTGGACGACGCTGGGCCAATTGTGCGCCGCCCCATGGGTCTCCCGGTCGCGGCCGGCTGCGACAGAGCCTGGATTCGAACCAGGATCTCTAGTGGCACAGTTAGCACTGCGATGCAGTGCCTTAGACCACTGAACCATCAGATACATTCTATTGAACCATCAGATACAGTCTAGTGAACCATCAGTCTAGTGAACCATCAGTCTAGTGAACCATCAGATACAGTCTAATGAACCATCAGATACAGTCTAATGAACCATCAGTCTAGTGAACCATCAGATACATTCTAGTGAACCATCAGATACAGTCTAGTGAACCATCAGATACAGTCTAGTGAACCATCAGATACAGTCTAGTGAACCATCAGATACATTCTAGTGAACCGTCAGATACATTCTAGTGAACCATCAGATACATTCTAGTGAACCATCAGATACAGTCTAGTGAACCATCAGATACAGTCTAATGAACCATCAGTCTAATGAACCATCAGATACATTCTAGTGAACCGTCAGATACATTCTAGTGAACCATCAGATACATTCTAGTGAACCATCAGATACAGTCTAGTGAACCATCAGATACAGTCTAATGAACCATCAGTCTAATGAACCATCAGATACAGTCTAATGAACCATCAGATACATTCTAATGAACCATCAGATACATTCTAGTGAACCATCAGATACAGTCTAGTGAACCATCAGTCTAGTGAACCATCAGATACATTCTATTGAACCATCAGATACATTCTATTGAACCATCAGATACATTCTAATGAACCATCAGATACATTCTAATGAACCATCAGATACATTCTAGTGAACCATCAGATACAGTCTAGTGAACCATCAGTCTAGTGAACCATCAGATACATTCTAATGAACCATCAGATACAGTCTAGTGAACCATCAGTCTAGTGAACCATCAGATACATTCTATTGAACCATCAGATACATTCTATTGAACCATCAGATACAGTCTAGTGAACCATCAGATACAGTCTAGTGAACCATCAGTCTAGTGAACCATCAGATACATTCTAGTGAACCATCAGATACATTCTAGTGAACCATCAGTCTAATGAACCATCCGATACAGTCTAATGAACCATCAGATACAGTCTAGTGAACCATCAGATACAGTCTAGTGAACCATCAGATACAGTCTAGTGAACCATCAGATACATTCTAGTGAACCATCAGATACAGTCTAGTGAACCATCAGATACAGTCTAGTGAACCATCAGATACAGTCTAGTGAACCATCAGATACATTCTAGTGAACCATCAGATACAGTCTATTGAACCATCAGATACAGTCTAGTGAACCATCAGATACATTCTAGTGAACCATCAGATACAGTCTAGTGAACCATCAGATACATTCTAGTGAACCATCAGATACAGTCTCTTATCCAGAGCGTCTTACAGTTAGTGAATACATATTTTTTTATACTGGCCCCCCGTGGGAATCGAACCCACAACCCTGGCGTTGCAAACACCATGCTCTACCAACTGAGCTACATCCCTGCCGGCCATTGCCTCCCCTACCCTGGACGACGCTGGGCCAATTGTGCGCCGCCCCATGGGTCTCCCGGTCGCGGCCGGCTGCGACAGAGCCTGGATTCGAACCAGGATCTCTAGTGGCACAGTTAGCACTGCGATGCAGTGCCTTAGACCACTGAACCATCAGATACATTCTATTGAACCATCAGATACAGTCTAGTGAACCATCAGTCTAGTGAACCATCAGTCTAGTGAACCATCAGATACAGTCTAATGAACCATCAGATACAGTCTAATGAACCATCAGTCTAGTGAACCATCAGATACATTCTAGTGAACCATCAGATACAGTCTAGTGAACCATCAGATACAGTCTAGTGAACCATCAGATACAGTCTAGTGAACCATCAGATACAGTCTAGTGAACCATCAGATACAGTCTAGTGAACCATCAGATACATTCTAGTGAACCGTCAGATACATTCTAATGAACCATCAGACACATTCTAGTGAACCATCAGACACAGTCTAATGAACCATCAGATAGTCTAATGAACCATCAGCTACATTCTAGTGAACCATCAGATAAAGTCTAGTGAACCATCAGATACATTCTAGTGAACCATCAGATACAATCTAGTGAACCATCAGATACAATCTAGTGAACCATCAGATACAGTCTAGTGAACCATCAGATACAGTCTAATGAACCATCAAATACAGTCTAGTGAACCATCAGTCTAGTGAACCATCAGATCGTCTAATGAACCACCAGATAGTCTAATGAACCATCAGATACATTCTAGTGAACCATCAGATACAGTCTAATGAACCATCAGATACAGTCTAATGAACCATCAGATACAGTCTAGTGAACCATCAGATACAGTCTAATGAACCATCCGATACATTCTAGTGAACCATCAGATACAGTCTAATGAACCATCAGATACAGTCTAGTGAACCATCAGATACAGTCTAGTGAACCATCAGATACAGTCTAGTGAACAATCAGATACAGTCTAGTGAACCATCAGATACAGTCTAGTGAACAATCAGATACAGTCTAGTGAACAATCAGATACATTCTAGTGAACCATCAGTCTAGTGAACCATCAGTCTAGTGAACCATCAGATACAGTCTAATGAACCATCAGATACAGTCTAGTGAACCATCAGATACATTCTAGTGAACCATCAGATACAGTCTAGTGAACCATCAGATACATTCTAGTGAACCATCAGTCTAGTGAACCATCAGATACAGTCTAATGAACCATCAGATAGTCTAGTGAACCATCAGATACAGTCTAGTGAACCATCAGATACATTCTAGTGAACCATCAGATACATTCTAGTGAACAATCAGATACATTCTAGTGAACCATCAGATACAGTCTAGTGAACCATCAGATAGTCTAATGAACCATCAGATACATTCTAGTGAACCATCAGATACATTCTAGTGAACCATCAGATACATTCTAGTGAACCATCAGATACATTTTAGTGAACCGTCAGATACATTCTAGTGAACCATCAGATACATTCTAGTGAACCATCAGATACATTCTAGTGAACCATCAGATACATTCTAGTGAACCGTCAGATACATTCTAGTGAACCATCAGATACATTTTAGTGAACCATCAGATACATTCTAGTGAACCATCAGATACATTCTAGTGAACCATCAGATACATTCTAGTGAACCATCAGATACATTCTAGTGAACCATCAGATACATTCTAGTGAACCATCAGATACAGTCTATTGAACCATCAGATACAGTCTAGTGAACCATCAGATACATTCTAGTGAACCATCAGATACAGTCTAGTGAACCATCAGATACATTCTAGTGAACCATCAGATACAGTCTCTTATCCAGAGCGTCTTACAGTTAGTGAATACATATTTTTTTATACTGGCCCCCCGTGGGAATCGAACCCACAACCCTGGCGTTGCAAACACCATGCTCTACCAACTGAGCTACATCCCTGCCGGCCATTGCCTCCCCTACCCTGGACGACGCTGGGCCAATTGTGCGCCGCCCCATGGGTCTCCCGGTCGCGGCCGGCTGCGACAGAGCCTGGATTCGAACCAGGATCTCTAGTGGCACAGTTAGCACTGCGATGCAGTGCCTTAGACCACTGAACCATCAGATACATTCTATTGAACCATCAGATACAGTCTAGTGAACCATCAGTCTAGTGAACCATCAGTCTAGTGAACCATCAGATACAGTCTAATGAACCATCAGATACAGTCTAATGAACCATCAGTCTAGTGAACCATCAGATACATTCTAGTGAACCATCAGATACAGTCTAGTGAACCATCAGATACAGTCTAGTGAACCATCAGATACAGTCTAGTGAACCATCAGATACATTCTAGTGAACCATCAGTCTAGTGAACCATCAGATACATTCTAGTGAACCATCAGATACAGTCTAGTGAACCATCAGATACATTCTAGTGAACCATCAGATACAGTCTAATGAACCATCAGTCTAGTGAACCATCAGATACATTCTAGTGAACCATCAGATACAGTCTAGTGAACCATCAGATACAGTCTAGTGAACCATCAGATACATTCTAGTGAACCGTCAGATACATTCTAGTGAACCATCAGTCTAGTGAACCATCAGATACAGTCTAGTGAACCATCAGATACAGTCTAGTGAACCATCAGATACAGTCTAGTGAACCATCAGATACAGTCTAGTGAACCATCAGATACAGTCTAGTGAACCATCAGATACAGTCTAGTGAACCATCAGATATATTCTAGTGAACCGTCAGATACATTCTAGTGAACCATCAGATACATTCTAGTGAACCATCAGATACAGTCTAGTGAACCATCAGATACAGTCTAATGAACCATCAGTCTAATGAACCATCAGATACAGTCTAATGAACCATCAGATACATTCTAATGAACCATCAGATACAGTCTAGTGAACCATCAGTCTAGTGAACCATCAGATACATTCTATTGAACCATCAGATACATTCTATTGAACCATCAGATACAGTCTAGTGAACCATCAGATACAGTCTAGTGAACCATCAGTCTAGTGAACCATCAGATACATTCTAGTGAACCATCAGATACATTCTAGTGAACCATCAGTCTAATGAACCATCCGATACAGTCTAATGAACCATCAGATACAGTCTAGTGAACCATCAGATACAGTCTAGTGAACCATCAGATACAGTCTAGTGAACCATCAGATACATTCTAGTGAACCATCAGATACAGTCTAGTGAACCATCAGATACAGTCTAGTGAACCATCAGATACAGTCTAGTGAACCATCAGATACATTCTAGTGAACCATCAGATACAGTCTAATGAACCATCAGATACATTCTAGTGAACCATCAGATACAGTCTATTGAACCATCAGATACAGTCTAGTGAACCATCAGATACATTCTAGTGAACCATCAGATACAGTCTAGTGAACCATCAGATAGAGTCTAGTGAACCATCAGATACATTCTAGTGAACCATCAGATACATTCTAGTGAACCATCAGATAGAGTCTAGTGAACCATCAGATACATTCTAGTGAACCATCAGATACATTCTAGTGAACCATCAGATACATTCTAGTGAACCATCAGATACATTCTAGTGAACCGTCAGATACATTCTAGTGAACCATCAGATACATTCTAGTGAACCATCAGATACAGTCTAGTGAACCATCAGATAGAGTCTAGTGAACCATCAGATACAGTCTAGTGAACCATCATATACAGTCTAGTGAACCATCAGATACATTCTAGTGAACCATCAGATACAGTCTATTGAACCATCAGATACAGTCTAGTGAACCATCAGATACATTCTAGTGAACCATCAGATACAGTCTAGTGAACCATCAGATACATTCTAGTGAACCATCAGATACAGTCTCTTATCCAGAGCGTCTTACAGTTAGTGAATACATATTTTTTTATACTGGCCCCCCGTGGGAATCGAACCCACAACCCTGGCGTTGCAAACACCATGCTCTACCAACTGAGCTACATCCCTGCCGGCCATTGCCTCCCCTACCCTGGACGACGCTGGGCCAATTGTGCGCCGCCCCATGGGTCTCCCGGTCGCGGCCGGCTGCGACAGAGCCTGGATTCGAACCAGGATCTCTAGTGGCACAGTTAGCACTGCGATGCAGTGCCTTAGACCACTGAACCATCAGATACATTCTATTGAACCATCAGATACAGTCTAGTGAACCATCAGTCTAGTGAACCATCAGTCTAGTGAACCATCAGATACAGTCTAATGAACCATCAGATACAGTCTAATGAACCATCAGTCTAGTGAACCATCAGATACATTCTAGTGAACCATCAGATACAGTCTAGTGAACCATCAGATACAGTCTAGTGAACCATCAGATACAGTCTAGTGAACCATCAGATACATTCTAGTGAACCATCAGTCTAGTGAACCATCAGATACATTCTAGTGAACCATCAGATACAGTCTAGTGAACCATCAGATACAGTCTAGTGAACCATCAGATACAGTCTAGTGAACCATCAGATACATTCTAGTGAACCGTCAGATACATTCTAGTGAACCATCAGATACATTCTAGTGAACCATCAGATACAGTCTAGTGAACCATCAGATACAGTCTAATGAACCATCAGTCTAATGAACCATCAGATACAGTCTAATGAACCATCAGATACATTCTAATGAACCATCAGATACAGTCTAGTGAACCATCAGTCTAGTGAACCATCAGATACATTCTATTGAACCATCAGATACATTCTATTGAACCATCAGATACAGTCTAGTGAACCATCAGATACAGTCTAGTGAACCATCAGTCTAGTGAACCATCAGATACATTCTAGTGAACCATCAGATACATTCTAGTGAACCATCAGTCTAATGAACCATCCGATACAGTCTAATGAACCATCAGATACAGTCTAGTGAACCATCAGATACAGTCTAGTGAACCATCAGATACAGTCTAGTGAACCATCAGATACATTCTAGTGAACCATCAGATACAGTCTAGTGAACCATCAGATACAGTCTAGTGAACCATCAGATACATTCTAGTGAACCATCAGATACAGTCTAGTGAACCATCAGATACAGTCTAGTGAACCATCAGATACAGTCTAGTGAACCATCAGATACATTCTATTGAACCATCAGATACAGTCTAGTGAACCATCAGATACAGTCTAGTGAACCATCAGATACAGTCTTGTGAACCATCAGATACATTCTAGTGAACCATCAGATACAGTCTAATGAACCATCAGATACATTCTAGTGAACCATCAGATACAGTCTAATGAACCATCAGATACAGTCTAATGAACCATCAGATACAGTCTAGTGAACCATCAGATACAGTCTAGTGAACCATCAGATACATTCTAGTGAACCATCAGATACAGTCTAGTGAACCATCAGATACATTCTAATGAACCATCAGATACAGTCTAGTGAACCATCAGATACAGTCTATTGAACCATCAGTCTAATGAACCATCAGTCTAGTGAACCATCAGATACAGTCTAGTGAACCATCAGATACAGTCTATTGAACCATCAGTCTAATGAACCATCAGTCTAGTGAACCATCAGATACAGTCTAGTGAACCATCAGATACAGTCTAGCAAACCATCAGATACATTCTAGTGAACCATCAGTCTAGTGAACCATCAGTCTAGTGAACCATCAGATACATTCTAGTGAACCATCAGATACAGCCTAGTGAACCATCAGATACATTCTAGTGAACCATCAGTCTAGTGAACCATCAGTCTAGTGAACCGTCAGATACATTCTAGTGAACCATCAGATACAGCCTAGTGAACCATCAGATACATTCTAGTGAACCATCAGATACATTCTATTGAACCATCAGATACATTCTAGTGAACCATCAGATACAGTCTAGTGAACCATCAGACACATTCTATTGAACCATCAGATACATTCTAGTGAACCATCAGATACAGTCTAGTGAACCATCAGATACAGTCTAATGAACCATCAGATACAGTCTAGTGAACCATCAGATACAGTCTAGTGAACCATCAGATACAGTCTAGTGAACCATCAGATACAGTCTAATGAACCATCAGATACAGTCTAGTGAACCATCAGATACAGTCTAGTGAACCATCAGATACAGTCTAGTGAACCATCAGATACAGTCTAGTGAACCATCAGATACAGTCTAGTGAACCATCAGATACAGTCTAATGAACCATCAGATACAGTCTAGTGAACCATCAGATACAGTCTATTGAACCATCAGATACATTCTAGTGAACCATCAGATACATTCTATTGAACCATCAGATACATTCTATTGAACCATCAGTCTAGTGAACCATCAGTCTAGTGAACCATCAGATACAGTCTAATGAACCATCAGATACAGTCTAGTGCACCATCAGATACAGTCTAGTGAACCATCAGATACAGTCTAGTGAACCATCAGTCTAGTGAACCATCAGATACATTCTATTGAACCATCAGTCTAGTGAACCATCAGATACAGTCTAGTGAACCATCAGATACAGTCTAGTGAACCATCAGTCTAGTGAACCATCAGATATATTCTAGTGAACCATCAGATACAGTCTATTGAACCATCAGATACATTCTAATGAACCATCAGATACAGTCTAATGAACCATCAGATACAGTCTAGTGAACCATCAGATACATTCTATTGAACCATCAGATACAGTCTAATGAACCATCAGATACATTCTAGTGAACCATCAGATACAGTCTATTGAACCATCAGTCTAGTGAACCATCAGTCTAGTGAACCATCAGTCTAGTGAACCATCAGATACAGTCTAATGAACCATCAGATACAGTCTAATGAACCATCAGTCTAGTGAACCATCAGATACAGTCTAGTGAACCATCAGATACAGTCTAGTGAACCATCAGATACATTCTAGTGAACCATCAGTCTAGTGAACCATCAGATACATTCTAGTGAACCATCAGATACAGTCTAGTGAACCATCAGATACAGTCTAGTGAACCATCAGATACAGTCTATTGAACCATCAGATACATTCTAGTGAACCATCAGATACATTCTAGTGAACCATCAGATACAGTCTAATGAACCATCAGATACATTCTAGTGAACCATCAGATACAGTCTAGTGAACCATCAGATACAGTCTAATGAACCATCAGTCTAATGAACCATCAGATACAGTCTAATGAACCATCAGATACATTCTAATGAACCATCAGATACAGTCTAGTGAACCATCAGTCTAGTGAACCATCAGATACATTCTATTGAACCATCAGATACATTCTATTGAACCATCAGATACAGTCTAGTGAACCATCAGATACAGTCTAGTGAACCATCAGTCTAGTGAACCATCAGATACATTCTAGTGAACCATCAGATACATTCTATTGAACCATCAGATACATTCTAGTGAACCATCAGTCTAATGAACCATCCAATACAGTCTAATGAACCATCAGATACAGTCTAGTGAACCATCAGATACAGTCTAGTGAACCATCAGATACATTCTAGTGAACCATCAGATACATTCTATTGAACCATCAGATACAGTCTAGTGAACCATCAGATACAGTCTAGTGAACCATCAGATACAGTCTTGTGAACCATCAGATACATTCTAGTGAACCATCAGATACAGTCTAATGAACCATCAGATACAGTCTAGTGAACCATCAGATACAGTCTATTGAACCATCAGTCTAATGAACCATCAGTCTAGTGAACCATCAGATACAGTCTAGTGAACCATCAGATACAGTCTAGCAAACCATCAGATACATTCTAGTGAACCATCAGTCTAGTGAACCATCAGTCTAGTGAACCATCAGATACAGTCTAATAAACCATCAGATACAGTCTAGTGAACCATCAGATACATTCTATTGAACCATCAGATACAGTCTAGTGAACCATCAGATACATTCTATTGAACCATCAGATACAGTCTAGTGAACCATCAGATACAGTCTAGTGAACCATCAGATACATTCTAGTGAACCATCAGATACATTCTAGTGAACCATCAGATACAGTCTAATGAACCATCAGATACAGTCTAGTGAACCATCAGATACATTCTATTGAACCATCAGATACAGTCTAGTGAACCATCAGATACATTCTAGTGAACCATCAGATACATTCTAGTAAACCATCAGATACATTCTAGTGAACCATCAGATACAGTCTAGTGAACCATCAGATACAGTCTAGTGAACCATCAGATACATTCTATTGAACCATCAGATACATTCTATTGAACCATCAGTCTAGTGAACCATCAGTCTAGTGAACCATCAGATACAGTCTAATGAACCATCAGATACAGTCTAGTGAACCATCAGATACAGTCTAGTGAACCATCAGATACAGTCTAGTGAACCATCAGTCTAGTGAACCATAAAATACATTCTATTGAACCATCAGTCTAGTGAACCATCAGATACATTCTATTGAACCATCAGTCTAGTGAACCATCAGTCTAATGAACCATCAGATACAGTCTAGTGAACCATCAGATACATTCTATTGAACCATCAGATACATTCTAGTGAACCATCAGATACATTCTAGTGAACCATCAGATACAGTCTAGTGAACCATCAGATACAGTCTAGTGAACCATCAGATACAGTCTAGTGAACCATCAGATACATTCTAGTGAACCATCAGATACAGTCTAGTGAACCATCAGATACATTCTAGTAAACCATCAGATACAGTCTAGTGAACCATCAGATACAGTCTAATGAACCATCAGATACAGTCTAGTGAACCATCAGATACAGTCTAGTGAACCATCAGATACATTCTAGTGAACCATCAGATACAGTCTAGTGAACCATCAGATACAGTCTAGTGAACCATCAGATACAGTCTAGTGAACCATCAGATACAGTCTAGTGAACCATCAGATACAGTCTAGTGAACCATCAGATACATTCTAGTGAACCATCAGATACATTCTAGTGAACCATCAGATACAGTCTTGTGAACCATCAGATACATTCTAGTGAACCATCAGATACATTCTAGTGAACCATCAGATACAGTCTTGTGAACCATCAGATACAGTCTAGTGAACCATCAGTCTAATGAACCATCAGTCTAGTGAACCATCAGATACAGTCTAGTGAACCATCAGATACAGTCTATTGAACCATCAGTCTAATGAACCATCAGTCTAGTGAACCATCAGATACAGTCTAGTGAACCATCAGATACAGTCTAGCAAACCATCAGATACATTCTAGTGAACCATCAGTCTAGTGAACCATCAGTCTAGTGAACCATCAGATACAGTCTAATGAACCATCAGATACAGTCTAGTGAACCATCAGATACATTCTATTGAACCATCAGATACATTCTAGTAAACCATCAGATACATTCTAGTGAACCATCAGATACAGTCTAATGAACCATCAGATACATTCTATTGAACCATCAGATACATTCTAGTAAACCATCAGATACATTCTAGTGAACCATCAGATATATTCTAGTGAACCATCAGACACATTCTATTGAACCATCAGATACATTCTAGTGAACCATCAGATACAGTCTAGTGAACCATCAGATACATTCTAGTGAACCATCAGATACAGTCTATTGAACCATCAGATACATTCTAGTGAACCATCAGTCTAATGAACCATCAGATACATTCTATTGAACCATCAGATACATTCTATTGAACCATCAGTCTAGTGAACCATCAGTCTAGTGAACCATCAGATACAGTCTAGTGAACCATCAGATACATTCTATTGAACCATCAGTCTAGTGAACCATCAGTCTAGTGAACCATCAGATACAGTCTAATGAACCATCAGATACAGTCTAGTGAACCATCAGATACAGTCTAGTGAACCATCAGATACAGTCTAGTGAACCATCAGTCTAGTGAACCATCAGATACATTCTATTGAACCATCAGTCTAGTGAACCATCAGATACATTCTATTGAACCATCAGTCTAGTGAACCATCAGTCTAATGAACCATCAGATACAGTCTAGTGAACCATCAGATACATTCTATTGAACCATCAGTCTAGTGAACCATCAGTCTAATGAACCATCAGATACAGTCTAATGAACCATCAGATACATTCTATTGAACCATCAGATACAGTCTAGTGAACCATCAGATACATTCTATTGAACCATCAGTCTAGTGAACCATCAGATACATTCTATTGAACCATCAGTCTAGTGAACCATCAGATACAGTCTAGTGAACCATCAGATACAGTCTAGTGAACCATCAGTCTAGTGAACCATCAGATACAGTCTAGTGAACCATAAGTCTAGTGAACCATCAAATATATTATAGTGAACCATCAGATACAGTCTAGTGAACCATCAGATACAGTCTATTGAACCATCAGTCTAATGAACCATCAGTCTAATGAACCATCAGATACAGTCTAATGAACCATCAGATACAGTCTATTGAACCATCAGATACATTCTAATGAACCATCAGATACAGTCTATTGAACCATCAGTCTAATGAACCATCAGTCTAATGAACCATCAGATACAGTCTAATGAACCATCAGATACATTCTAATGAACCATCAGATACAGTCTAATGAACCATCAGATACATTCTATTGAACCATCAGATACAGTCTAGTGAACCATCAGATACAGTCTAATGAACCATCAGATACAGTCTAGTGAACCATCAGATACAGTCTAATGAACCATCAGATACATTCTAGTGAACCATCAGATACAGTCTAGTGAACCATCAGATACAGTCTAGTGAACCATCAGATACAGTCTATTGAACCATCAGTCTAATGAACCATCAGTCTAGTGAACCATCAGTCTAGTGAACCATCAGTCTAGTGAACCATCAGATACAGTCTAGTGAACCATCAGATAAAGTCTAGTGAACCATCAGATACATTCTAGTGAACCATCAGATACAGTCTAGTGAACCATCAGATACAGTCTAGTGAACCATCAGATACATTCTAGTGAACCATCAGATACAGTCTAGTGAACCATCAGTCTAGTGAACCATCAGATACATTCTATTGAACCATCAGATACAGTCTAGTGAACCATCAGTCTAGTGAACCATCAGATATATTCTAGTGAACCATCAGATACATTCTAGTGAACCATCAGATACAGTCTAGTGAACCATCAGTCTAGTGAACCATCAGATATATTCTAGTGAACCATCAGATACAGTCTAGTGAACCATCAGATACAGTCTAGTGAACCATCAGATACAGTCTAGTGAACCATCAGATACATTCTAGTGAACCATCAGTCTAGTGAACCATCAGATATATTCTAGTGAACCATCAGATACAGTCTAGTGAACCATCAGATACATTCTATTGAACCATCAGATACATTCTAGTGAACCATCAGATACATTCTAGTGAACCATCAGATACATTCTAGTGAACCATCAGATACAGTCTAGTGAACCATCAGATACAGTCTAATGAACCATCAGATACAGTCTAGTGAACCATCAGATACATTCTAGTGAACCATCAGATACATTCTAGTGAACCATCAGATACAGTCTAGTGAACCATCAGTCTAGTGAACCATCAGATATATTCTAGTGAACCATCAGATACAGTCTAGTGAACCATCAGATACAGTCTAATGAACCATCAGATACAGTCTAGTGAACCATCAGATACATTCTAGTGAACCATCAGATACAGTCTAGTGAACCATCAGATACATTCTAGTGAACCATCAGTCTAATGAACCATCAGTCTAGTGAACCATCAGTCTAGTGAACCATCAGTCTAGTGAACCATCAGATACAGTCTAGTGAACCATCAGATACAGTCTAGTGAACCATCAGATACAGTCTAGTGAACCATCAGATACAGTCTAGTGAACCATCAGATACAGTCTAGTGAACCATCAGATACATTCTAGTGAACCATCAGATACAGTCTAGTGAACCATCAGATACAGTCTAGTGAACCATCAGATACAGTCTAGTGAACCATCAGATACATTCTAGTGAACCGTCAGATACAGTCTAGTGAACCATCAGATACAGTCTAATGAACCATCAGATACAGTCTAGTGAACCGTCAGATACAGTCTAGTGAACCATCAGATACAGTCTAGTGAACCATCAGATACATTCTAGTGAACCATCAGATACAGTCTAGTGAACCATCAGATACATTCTAGTGAACCATCAGATACATTCTAGTGAACCATCAGATACAGTCTAATGAACCATCAGATACATTCTAGTGAACCATCAGATACAGTCTAGTGAACCATCAGATACATTCTATTGAACCATCAGATACATTCTAGTGAACCATCAGATACATTCTATTGAACCATCAGATACATTCTAGTGAACCATCAGATACATTCTAGTGAACCATCAGATACATTCTAGTGAACCATCAGTCTAGTGAACCATCAGATACATTCTATTGAACCATCAGATACATTCTAGTGAACCATCAGATACAGTCTAGTGAACCATCAGATACAGTCTAGTGAACCATCAGATACAGTCTAGTGAACCATCAGATACAGTCTAGTGAACCATCAGATACAGTCTAGTGAACCATCAGATACAGTCTAATGAACCATCAGATAGTCTAGTGAACCATCAGATACAGTCTAGTGAACCATCAGTCTAGTGAACCATCAGATACATTCTATTGAACCATCAGATACATTCTATTGAACCATCAGATATATTCTAGTGAACCATCAGATACAGTCTAGTGAACCATCAGATACATTCTAGTGAACCATCAGATACATTCTATTGAACCATCAGATACATTCTAGTGAACCATCAGATACATTCTATTGAACCATCAGATACATTCTAGTGAACCATCAGATACATTCTAGTGAACCATCAGATATATTCTAGTGAACCATCAGATACAGTCTATTGAACCATCAGATACATTCTAGTGAACCATCAGATACAGTCTAGTGAACCATCAGATACATTCTAGTGAACCATCAGATACAGTCTATTGAACCATCAGATACAGTCTAGTGAACCATCAGATACAGTCTAGTGAACCATCAGATACATTCTAGTGAACCATCAGATACAGTCTAGTGAACAATCAGATACATTCTAGTGAACCATCAGATACATTCTAGTGAACCATCAGATATATTCTAGTGAACCATCAGATACAGTCTATTGAACCATCAGATACATTCTAGTGAACCATCAGATACAGTCTAGTGAACCATCAGATACATTCTAGTGAACCATCAGATACAGTCTATTGAACCATCAGATACAGTCTAGTGAACCATCAGATACAGTCTAGTGAACCATCAGATACATTCTAGTGAACCATCAGATACAGTCTAGTGAACCTTCAGATACATTCTAGTGAACCATCAGATATATTCTAGTGAACCATCAGATATATTCTAGTGAACCATCAGATACATTCTAGTGAACCATCAGATACATTCTAGTGAACCATCAGATACATTCTAGTGAACCATCAGATACATTCTAGTGAACCATCAGATATATTCTAGTGAACCATCAGATACATTCTATTGAACCATCAGATACATTCTAGTGAACCATCAGATACATTCTATTGAACCATCAGATACATTCTAGTGAACCATCAGATATATTCTAGTGAACCATCAGATACATTCTATTGAACCATCAGATATATTCTAGTGAACCATCAGATACAGTCTAATGAACCATCAGATACATTCTAGTGAACCATCAGATACATTCTAGTGAACCATCAGATACAGTCTAGTGAACCATCAGATACAGTCTAGTGAACCATCAGATACATTCTAGTGAACCATCAGATACATTCTATTGAACCATCAGATACATTCTAGTGAACCATCAGATACAGTCTAATGAACCATCAGATACATTCTAGTGAACCATCAGATACATTCTAGTGAACCATCAGATACAGTCTAGTGAACCATCAGATACAGTCTAGTGAACCATCAGATACATTCTAGTGAACCATCAGATACAGCCTAGTGAACCATCAGATACAGTCTAGTGAACCATCAGATACAGTCTAATGAACCATCAGATACATTCTAGTGAACCATCAGATATATTCTAGTGAACCATCAGATACATTCTAGTGAACCATCAGATACATTCTAGTGAACCATCAGATATATTCTAGTGAACCATCAGATACATTCTAGTGAACCATCAGATACAGTCTAGTGAACCATCAGATATATTCTAGTGAACCATCAGATACAGTCTAGTGAACCATCAGTCTATTGAACCATCAGATACAGTCTAGTGAACCATCAGATACAGTCTAATGAACCATCAGATACATTCTAGTGAACCATCAGATACATTCTAGTGAACCATCAGATACAGTCTAATGAACCATCAGATACATTCTAGTGAACCATCAGATACAGTCTAGTGAACCATCAGATACAGTCTAATGAACCATCAAATACATTCTAGTGAACCATCAGATACAGTCTAATGAACCATTAGATACAGTCTAGTGAACCATCAGATACAGTCTAGTGAACCATCAGATACATTCTAGTGAACCATCAGATACATTCTAGTGAACCATCAGATACAGTCTAGTGAACCATCAGATACATTCTAGTGAACCATCAGATACAGTCTAGTGAACCATCAGATACATTCTAGTGAACCATCAGATACATTCTAGTGAACCATCAGATACAGTCTAGTGAACCATCAGATAGTCTAATGAACCATCAGATACATTCTAGTGAACCATCAGATACATTCTAGTGAACCATCAGATACATTCTAGTGAACCGTCAGATACATTCTAGTGAACCATCAGATACATTCTAGTGAACAATCAGATACATTCTAGTGAACCGTCAGATACATTCTAGTGAATCATGCTGAAGACTGAATCATGCTGAGGACTGAGGACTGAATCATGTTTAGGACTGAATCATGTTTAGGACTGAATCATTCTGAGGACTGATGACAATCATGCTGAGCACTGAATCATTCTGAGGACTGAATCATGCTGAAGACTGAATCATGCTGAGGACTGAATCATGCAACTCAAGGCAATATGGTGATAGTATTGATTCATGTTTGGTTTGATATGATGTAACGCCTGGACCTGTGGGATGTTGCTGTTCAATCAGACTAGTTATTAAAACATTGAGAACAGTCTTTCCATTAGATTCCCATTAGGTCCCATGCAGTAGCAAGTGTACAGGTTGCACCACGCTGCCAGTAGACGTGAGGACAGCCTACAGCAGGGCCATGCACAGATCTTTCAGGGGCAGCTTCTCAAAATGAAAAAAGCACATCAACTTGGGGGCAGTGGGTTCAGAACAACAACAGAAATTATAATTATTATACCACCAGTGAAAACACCACTTGGCGAGTGGGAGTGCAAAGGGGCAGGTTCTCGGTACAGGTAGACCCCTATCTACAGCAGGCAAGGGCACTGGAGTGATACACTGGCTGAGAAATCCAAGTTCTAGTTGTGCTAATGTAAAGGAAGTCACGCTGCTTGCTTAACGAGTACCACTTCCTCCCGATTCGGCCCATACCTGGTAGGAACTCAGGACCTCTGCCTTGCTAGCACACGTGACTGCACTCCTGAAGCATCTTACCAGTCGGCGCCACGCGAAAAGCTCTTCACTGGCGCAAGCGGGGACACTTCAGGCTGAAGCGTACGTTTCACACATCCCCATGGGCTACACCAACGTTCCACTCCTTGTCATCCCAAACAGCACGGAGAACATGGAGTGGAACGTTGTCACAGAACAGCTTCTGGATTTCAGGCTACTGGAGAGATTCACTGGCTGAGAAATCCAAGTTCTAGATGGGGGTTATTTTTGTTTCCAACTCTGGGAAGAGCAAGGAGTATTACTGAACTCTCTTTGGACAGTTCTGTGCTGATGAACAATACACTGGGATAGAACGAAACATGGCACAAACATGGATTTGAACAGACTGGTCAGCGTAGGAGTATTGCTTGCCTATACACATTGAGTAACCATTCACAACAATACAAATGTTTGGTATTTTTCTCCAAACAGTGGAATAACCAACATTTCTCTCATTCAAATACAGTATTTATTTTTTCTGTTGATTATCCTGCATTGGGGCACCTACTGAATACATGGTATAAAAAGTGCAATGGTCTCTTTCCGAATTAGAAGGAGTGCTATGTTGTAGAAACAGGGTCATTCTGTAAATGTACAAAAAGGCTATTTTACAACTTGTCATTGTAAGGCGTTTGGCAAAGAAAAAACTACATTTACATATCTCAGGTCAAAATATAGACATCAACTGTTAAGGTGACTGTTCATCTCGAATGTATTACAACAAATAGTTCACAATCCCCCCTTTTGAAGCAGAATATTACTCAAAGGCAACAGGGACATTAGCTGACTACCTTACAGCCCTGGGATGGATTTTCATCGTTTGCTCTTAACCTTAGACTATAAAGGGTGATCAGTGATCACAATACAGGTAGAATATAAAACGTGATCAGTGTAAAAGGAAGTGTCAGACTAGTTGTGGATGCTGATTGTATTTCATGGCAGGTCTGAGACCAGAGTTCTGCCTGCAGCTCAGAGCCAATAATCCTCCCTTCTGGTTTTGCTGCTGCCTCTTGGGACCATGTAGGAAACACACCCACGCTAGCTAAGTAGCTAGCTGACACCCCCTACAATGAGGCATATACAGCTGCATGGGAGAGAGTGGAGGTCTATGAGTGGTCTGCCCTCCCTTTATGGGTGGTCTGCTATTGACCAGCTTTTGATCAGGTCTGGGGTCAGTTAGCTGGTGGAGGAGAGAGACTGGGGTCAGGTTATGATCAGGTCTGGGGTCAGCTGTCTGGTGGAGGAGAGAGACTGGGCCTCAGGTTATGATCAGGTCTGGGGTCAGTTAGCTGGTGGAGGAGAGAGACTGGGTCTCAGGTTATGATCAGGTCTGGGGTCAGGTTATGATCAGGCCTGGGGTCAGTTGGCTAATGAGAGAGACTAGGGCACATCATGCCCTCTGAAGGCAGAGACTGGTGAGGGTCTATGGGGCAGGACTGGAGGACTGGAGCTGTGGGGGGTCCTCTGGCCCCTGGAGGCCTGGAAGGCAGGGTGGCCCTGGGGAGGGGTCAAAGGTCAAGGGTCAGGGTCAGAAACCCCCCTGGACGAAGGGGTGTGAGAGGAGGTTCTCGGCCGTGGGACGCCACTTCTCCTCTGTGAACACCTGGCGCACAAAGTCCCGGGCGGACTCGGACACGCCCTCAGGGAGGAGGGGATTGGTGGGCTGCGTGGCAATCTTAAAGATGGCTGCCATGGCCTCGTATTCTGCCCAGGGAGGCTTCTGGGTAAGCATTTCCACCACCGTGCATGCCACAGACCTGACAGACAGAAAAACCTTTAAGGAGACAGACCAACTTCATCGACTACATCAGGAAACAAACAATAAATAAATCAACTTTAACATCAGTGTATATTCTTCAACAAGGCAATAAAAACAGGTATTTCTTTAACAAAAAAACATTGATATCGCAAAATGTTTTTGTAAAAGTGTGAATGGCACTAAAAAAGATCTGACTGTATCATGAGTCCTAAGCTTCTTTACCAGACATCAGCTTTGCGTCCGTAACCCTCTCCGTTGATGACTTCTGGACTCATCCAGTAAGGTGTGCCGGTGACTGATTTGATGCCAGTTCCTGACATACAGATGGTCTGGATGCGTTTACTGGCACCAAAGTCCCCCAGCTTTATGTTGCCAGTGGAGTCTCTCAGGATGTTGGCACCTAGAGGACAACAGAGTTAGTATGAAGGGAAATACTACCACTAGTCTCTTGACACATGGACCATATAGTTCCACTTTTTCACACAAAGTAGAGAAAGTAGCTACAAATAGTTATCTGCCATCGACACTGGACTTATCATGGGCTTAGAGGCCCCCCCTCCCAGTGACAGGCAGACAGGGGACCTATCACAGGCTTAGAGGCCCCCCCTCCCAGTGACAGGCAGACAGGGGACCTATCACGGGCTTAGAGGCCCCCCCCTCCCAGTGACAGGCAGACAGGGGACCTATCACGGGCTTAGAGGCCCCCCCTCCCAGTGACAGGCAGACAGGGGACCTATCACAGGCTTAAGAGTTCGTTTGAACAGTGACTAATTGACACCAGATGAGAGAGAGAGAGAGGAGGCAGGCTGGACTGGCCTTCATTCTCTCTCCCCCTATCTGTTTCCATAGAGAAGAGAGAGAGAGAGAGAGAGAGAGAGAGAGAGAGAGAGAGAGAGAGAGAGAGAGAGAGAGAGAGAGAGAGAGAGAGAGAGAGAGAGAGAGAGAGAGAGAGAGAGAGAGAGAGAGAGAGAGAGAGAGAGAGAGAGAGAGAGAGAGAAGGCAGGCTGGACTGACCTTCATTCTCTCTCCACCTGTCTGTTTCCATAGAGAAGGAGAGAGAGAGAGCAGAGCCTCCTTCCATGTGTTTTGGGAACATGAGCTTCTCTCATAAATCACATGACCTGTGTTTTAGATGTTGTCTTGCTGGCCACCACGTCTCACTCATGATCTATCACATACATGGAGAAGATGAGGTGTGATGGCACAAACAGCCCTGTCTAAATACTGTATGGTGTACAAGGACAGGACGGGAGGTTTGATTTGTACAGACAGACACACAAACAATCAGCGTTTTAAAGTGGAACATCCCCAAGAGAGACAGAGACCTGGTCATAGAGACTGTGGTCTGAGATCTGTGGTCTGAGATCTGTGGTCTGAGATCTGTGGTCTGAGGCCTCTCTTTTGCTCATATATTTCTCCCTGTTCATCTCTCCATACCAGACTGACCCTATATTTCTCCCTGTTCATCTCTCCATACCAGACTGATCCTATATTTCTCCCTGTTCATCTCTCCATACCAGACTGATCCTATATTTCTCCCTGTTCATCTCTCCATACCAGACTGACCCTATATTTCTCCCTGTTCATCTCTCCATACCAGACTGATCCTATATTTCTCCCTGTTCATCTCTCCATACCAGACTGACCCTATATTTCTCCCTGTTCATCTCTCCATACCAGACTGACCCTATATTTCTCCCTGTTCATCTCTCCATACCAGACTGATCCTATATTTCTCCCTGTTCATCTCTCCATACCAGACTGACCCTATATTTCTCCCTGTTCATCTCTCCATACCAGACTGATCCTATATTTCTCCCTGTTCATCTCTCCATACCAGACTGACCCTATATTTCTCCCTGTTCATCTCTCCATACCAGACTGACCCTATATTTCTCCCTGTTCATCTCTCCATACCAGACTGATCCTATATTTCTCCCTGTTCATCTCTCCATACCAGACGGACCCTATATTTCTCCCTGTTCATCTCTCCATACCAGACTGATCCTATATATTTCTCCCTGTTCATCTCTCCATACCAGACTGACCCTATATTTCTCCCTGTTCATCTCTCCATACCAGACGGACCATATATTTCTCCCTGTTCATCTCTCCATACCAGACTGATCCTATATTTCTCCCTGTTCATCTCTCCATACCAGACTGGGTAGCTGGATAGCTCTGGTGGAAGGGTGAAGGGGGTCAGGACAGTAAAGTTAGGATAGCTCTGGTGGAAGGGTGAAGGGGGTCAGACAGTAAAGTTAGGATAGCTCTGGTGGAAGGGTGAAGGGGGTCGTGGAAGGGTGAAGGGGGTCAGGACTGTACAGTTAGGATAGCTCTGGTGGAAGGGTGAAGGGGGTCAGACAGTAAAGTTAGGATAGCTCTGGTGGAAGGGTGAAGGGGGTCAGACAGTAAAGTTAGGATAGCTCTGGTGGAAGGGTGAAGGGGGTCAGATAGTAAAGTTAGGATAGCTCTGGTGGAAGGGTGAAGGGGGTCAGGCAGTAAAGTTAGGATAGCTCTGGTGGAAGGGTGAAGGGGGTCAGAGAGTAAAGTTAGGATAGCTCTGGTGGAAGGGTGAATGGGGTCAGGCAGTAAAGTTAGGATAGCTCTGGTGGAAGGGTGAAGGGGGTCAGAGAGTAAAATTAGGATACTGTAGCTCTGGTGGAAGGGTGAAAGGGGTCAGACAGTAAAGTTAGGATAGCTTTGGTGGAAGGGTGAAGGGGGTCAGACAGTAAAGTTAGGATAGCTCTGGTGGAAGGGTGAAGGGGGTCAGGACAGTAAAGTTAGGATAGCTCTGGTGGAAGGGTGAAGGGGGTCAGGCAGTAAAGTTAGGATAGCTCTGGTGGAAGGGTGAAGGGGGTCAGGACAGTAAAGTTAGGATAGCTCTGGTGGAAGGGTGAAGGGGGTCAGACAGTAAAGTTAGGATAGCTTTGGTGGAAGGGTGAAGGGGGTCAGACAGTAAAGTTAGGATAGCTCTGGTGGAAGGGTGAAGGGGGTCAGGCAGTAAAGTTAGGATAGCTCTGGTGGAAGGGTGAAGGGGGTCAGGACAGTAAAGTTAGGATAGCTCTGGTGGAAGGGTGAAGGGGGTCAGACAGTAAAGTTAGGATAGCTCTGGTGGAAGGGTGAAGGGGGTCAGGACAGTAAAGTTAGGATACTGTAGCTCTGGTGGAAGGGTGAAGGGGGTCAGGACAGTAAAGTTAGGATAGCTCTGGTGGAAGGGTGAAGGGGGTCAGGACAGTAAAGTTAGGATAGCTCTGGTAGAAGGGTGAAGGAGGTCAGGACAGTAAAGTTAGGATAGCTCTGGTGGAAGGGTGAAGGGGGTCAGACAGTAAAGTTAGGATAGCTCTGGTGGAAGGGTGAAGGGGGTAAGACAGTAAAGATAGGATAGCTCTGGTGGAAGGGTGAAGGGGGTCAGACACTAAAGTTAGGATACTGTAGCTCTGGTGGAAGGGTGAAGGGGGTCAGGACAGTAAAGTTAGGATAGCTCTGGTGGAAGGGTGAAGGGGGTCAGACAGTAAAGTTAGGATAGCTCTGGTGGAAGGGTGAAGGGGGTCAGACAGTAAAGTTAGGATAGCTCTGGTGGAAGGGTGAAGGGGGTCAGAGAGTAAAGTTAGGATAGCTCTGGTGGAAGGGTGAAGGGGGTCAGGACAGTAAAGTTAGCTCTGGTGGAAGGGTGAAGGGGGTCAGAGAGTAAAGTTAGGATAGCTCTGGTGGAAGGGTGAAGGGGGTCAGGACAGTAAAGTTAGGATAGCTCTGGTGGAAGGGTGAAGGGGGTCAGGACAGTAAAGTTAGGATAGCTCTGGTGGAAGGGTGAAGGGGGTCAGAGAGTAAAGTTAGGATAGCTCTGGTGGAATGGTGAAGGGGGTCAGGACAGTAAAGTTAGGATAGCTCTGGTGGAAGGGTGAAGGGGGTCAGGACAGTAAAGTTAGGATAGCTCTGGTGGAAGGGTGAAGGGGGTCAGGACAGTAAAGTTAGGATAGCTCTGGTGGAAGGGTGAAGGGGGTCAGGCCAGTAAAGTTAGGATAGCTCTGGTGGAAGGGTGAAGGGGGTCAGACAGTAAAGATAGGATAGCTCTGGTGGAAGGGTGAAGGGGGTCAGACACTAAAGTTAGGATACTGTAGCTCTGGTGGAAGGGTGAAGGGGGTCAGGACAGTAAAGTTAGGATAGCTCTGGTGGAAGGGTGAAGGGGGTCAGACAGTAAAGATAGGATAGCTCTGGTGGAAGGGTGAAGGGGGTCAGACACTAAAGTTAGGATACTGTAGCTCTGGTGGAAGGGTGAAGGGGGTCAGGACAGTAAAGTTAGGATAGCTCTGGTGGAAGGGTGAAGGGGGTCAGACAGTAAAGATAGGATAGCTCTGGTGGAAGGGTGAAGGGGGTCAGACACTAAAGTTAGGATACTGTAGCTCTGGTGGAAGGGTGAAGGGGGTCAGGACAGTAAAGTTAGGATAGCTCTGGTGGAAGGGTGAAGGGGGTCAGACAGTAAAGTTAGGATAGCTCTGGTGGAAGGGTGAAGGGGGTCAGACAGTAAAGTTAGGATAGCTCTGGTGGAAGGGTGAAGGGGGTCAGAGAGTAAAGTTAGGATAGCTCTGGTGGAAGGGTGAAGGGGGTCAGGACAGTAAAGTTAGCTCTGGTGGAAGGGTGAAGGGGGTCAGAGAGTAAAGTTAGGATAGCTCTGGTGGAAGGGTGAAGGGGGTCAGGACAGTAAAGTTAGGATAGCTCTGGTGGAAGGGTGAAGGGGGTCAGGACAGTAAAGTTAGGATAGCTCTGGTGGAAGGGTGAAGGGGGTCAGAGAGTAAAGTTAGGATAGCTCTGGTGGAATGGTGAAGGGGGTCAGGACAGTAAAGTTAGGATAGCTCTGGTGGAAGGGTGAAGGGGGTCAGGACAGTAAAGTTAGGATAGCTCTGGTGGAAGGGTGAAGGGGGTCAGGACAGTAAAGTTAGGATAGCTCTGGTGGAAGGGTGAAGGGGGTCAGGCCAGTAAAGTTAGGATAGCTCTGGTGGAAGGGTGAAGGGGGTCAGGACAGTAAAGTTAGGATAGCTCTGGTGGAATGGTGAAGGGGGTCAGGCCAGTAAAGTTAGGATAGCTCTGGTGGAAGGGTGAAGGGGGTCAGACAGTAAAGTTAGGATAGCTCTGGTGGAAGGGTGAAGGGGGTCAGGACAGTAAAGTTAGGACAGCTCTGGTGGAAGGGTGAAGGGGGTCAGACAGTAAAGTTAGGACAGCTCTGGTGGAAGGGTGAAGGGGGTCAGACAGTAAAGTTAGGACAGCTCTGGTGGAAGGGTTAAGGGGGTCAGACAGTAAAGTTAGGATAGCTCTGGTGGAAGGGTGAAGGGGGTCAGAGAGTAAAGTTAGGATAGCTCTGGTGGAAGGGTGAAGGGGGTCAGAGAGTAAAGTTAGGATAGCTCTGGTGGAAGGGTGAAGGGGGTCAGAGAGTAAAGTTAGGATAGCTCTGGTGGAAGGGTGAAGGGGGTCAGGCAGTAACGTGTGCCTGACCGGTGTAGTGTAGTTACCTCATGTTGCTGTACACCCCCCCAACATATTCACAGCTCAAGCAATCTCTATTGCACTCCACACTGCCCTTTCCCACCTGGACAAGAAGAACACTTACGTGAGAATGCTGCTCATTGACTACAGCTCAGCGTTCAACACCATAGTGCCCTCAAAGCTCATCACTAAGCTAAGGATCCTGGGACTAAACACCTCCCTCTGCAACTGGATCCTGGATTTCCTGACGGGCCGCCCCCAGGTGGTAAGGGTAGGTAACAACACATCTGCCACGCTGATCCTCAACACGGGGACCCCTCAGGGGTGCGTGCTCAGTCCCCTCCTGTACTCCCTGTTCACCCACGACTGCGTGGCCAGGCACGACTCCAACACCATCATCATATTTGCTGACAACACAACAGTGGCAGGCCTGATCATCGACAATGATGAGACAGCCTACAGGGAGGAGGTCAGAGACCTGGCAGTGTGGTATCAGGACAACAACCTCTCCCTCAATGTCAGTAAGACAAAGAGATGATTGTGGACTACAGGAAACGGAGGGCCGAGCACGCCCCCATTCACATCGACGGGGCTGCAGTGGAGAAGGTTGAGAGCTTCAAGTTCCTCAATTTCCACATTACTAAGGATCTATCATGGTCCACACCTACCAACACAGTCGTGAAGAGGGCACGGCAACGCCTTTCCCCCTCAGGAGGCTGAAAAGATTTGGCATGGGCCCTCAGATCCTCAAAATGTTCTACAGCTGCACCAGAGAGCATCTT
>NC_139989.1:2221793-2228485 GCF_964263955.1 Coregonus lavaretus | reverse complement strand
CACCTTCCTACAGAACAGACACATCCTCCTCATCACCTTCCTACAGGACAGACACATCCTCCTCATCACCTTCCTACAGACACATCCTCCTCATCACCTTCCTCCAGGACAGACACATCCTACTCATCACCTTCCTACCGAACAGACACATCCTCCTCATCACCTTCCTACAGAACAGACACATCCTCCTCATCACCTTCCTACAGAACAGACACATCCTCCTCATCACCTTCCTACAGGACAGACACATCCTCCTCATCACCTTCCTCCAGAACAGACACATCATCCTCTTCACCTTCCTACAGAACAGACACATCCTCCTCATCACCTTCCTCCAGGACAGACACATCCTCCTCATCACCTTCCTACAGAACAGACACATCCTCCTCATCACCTTCCTACAGACACATCCTACTCATCACCTTCCTACAGACACATCCTCCTCATCACCTTCCTACAGACACATCCTCCTCATCACCTTCCTACAGACACATCCTCCTCATCACCTTCCTACAGAACAGACACATCCTCCTCATCACCTTCCTACAGGACAGACACATCCTCCTCATCACCTTCCTACAGGACAGACACATCCTCCTCATCACCTTCCTACAGGACAGACACATCCTCCTCATCACCTTCCTACAGAACAGACACATCCTCCTCATCACCTTCCTACAGGACAGACACATCCTCCTCATCACCTTCCTCCAGGACAGACACATCCTCCTCATCACCTTCCTACAGAACAGACACATCCTCCTCATCACCTTCCTACAGAACAGACACATCCTCCTCATCACCTTCCTACAGAACAGACACATCCTCCTCATCACCTTCCTACAGAACAGACACATCCTCCTCATCACCTTCCTACAGAACAGACACCTCCTCCTCCTCACCTTCCTACAGAACAGACACATCCTCCTCATCACCTTCCTACAGGACAGACACATCATCCTCTTCACCTTCCTCCAGGACAGACACATCCTCCTCATCACCTTCCTACAGAACAGACACATCCTCCTCATCACCTTCCTACAGAACAGACACATCCTCCTCATCACCTTCCTACAGGACAGACACATCCTCCTCATCACCTTCCTACAGACACATCCTCCTCATCACCTTCCTCCAGGACAGACACATCCTCCTCATCACCTTCCTACCGAACAGACACATCCTCCTCATCACCTTCCTACAGAACAGACACATCCTCCTCATCACCTTCCTACAGAACAGACACATCCTCCTCATCACCTTCCTACAGGACAGACACATCCTCCTCATCACCTTCCTACAGGACAGACACATCCTCCTCATCACCTTCCTCCAGAACAGACACATCCTCCTCTTCACCTTCCTACAGAACAGACACATCCTCCTCATCACCTTCCTACAGGACAGACACATCCTCCTCATCACCTTCCTACAGGACAGACACATCCTCCTCATCACCTTCCTCCAGGACAGACACATCCTCCTCATCACCTTCCTACAGAACAGACACATCCTCCTCATCACCTTCCTACAGACACATCCTCCTCATCACCTTCCTACAGACACATCCTCCTCATCACCTTCCTACAGACACATCCTCCTCATCACCTTCCTACAGACACATCCTCCTCATCACCTTCCTACAGAACAGACACATCCTCCTCATCACCTTCCTACAGGACAGACACATCCTCCTCATCACCTTCCTACAGGACAGACACATCCTCCTCATCACCTTCCTACAGGACAGACACATCCTCCTCATCACCTTCCTACAGGACAGACACATCCTCCTCATCACCTTCCTACAGACACATCCTCCTCATCACCTTCCTACAGAACAGACACCTCCTCATCACCTTCCTACAGGACAGACACATCCTCCTCATCACCTTCCTCCAGGACAGACACATCCTCCTCATCACCTTCCTACAGAACAGACACATCCTCCTCATCACCTTCCTACAGGACAGACACCTCCTCATCACCTTCCTACAGGACAGACACATCCTCCTCATCACCTTCCTACAGACACATCCTCCTCATCACCTTCCTACAGAACAGACACCTCCTCATCACCTTCCTACAGGACAGACACATCCTCCTCATCCCCTTGCTACAGAACAGACACATCCTACAGAACAGACACATCCTCCTCATCACCTTCCTACAGGACAGACACATCCTCCTCATCACCTTCCTACAGGACAGACACATCCTCCTCATCACCTTCCTACAGGACAGACACATCCTCCTCATCACCTTCCTACAGAACAGACACATCCTCCTCATCACCTTCCTACATAACAGACACATCCTCCTCATCACCTTCCTACAGAACAGACACCTCCTCATCACCTTCCTACAGGACAGACACATCCTCCTCATCACCTTCCTACAGAACAGACACATCCTCCTCTTCACCTTCCTCCAGGACAGACACATCCTCCTCATCACCTTCCTACAGAACAGACACATCCTCCTCATCACCTTCCTACAGAACAGACACATCCTCCTCATCACCTTCCTACAGGACAGACACATCCTCCTCATCACCTTCCTACAGACACATCCTCCTCATCACCTTCCTACAGGACAGACACATCCTCCTCATCACCTTCCTACCGAACAGACACATCCTCCTCATCACCTTCCTACAGAACAGACACATCCTCCTCATCACCTTCCTACAGAACAGACACATCCTCCTCATCACCTTCCTACAGGACAGACACATCCTCCTCATCACCTTCCTGCAGGACAGACACATCCTCCTCATCACCTTCCTCCAGAACAGACACATCCTCCTCTTCACCTTCCTACAGAACAGACACATCCTCCTCATCACCTTCCTCCAGGACAGACACATCCTCCTCATCACCTTCCTACAGAACAGACACATCCTCCTCATCACCTTCCTACAGACACATCCTCCTCATCACCTTCCTACAGACACATCCTCCTCATCACCTTCCTACAGACACATCCTCCTCATCACCTTCCTACAGACACATCCTCCTCATCACCTTCCTACAGAACAGACACATCCTCCTCATCACCTTCCTACAGGACAGACACATCCTCCTCATCACCTTCCTACATAACAGACACATCCTCCTCATCACCTTCCTACAGAACAGACACATCCTCCTCATCACCTTCCTACATAACAGACACATCCTCCTCATCACCTTCCTACAGAACAGACACCTCCTCATCACCTTCCTACAGGACAGACACATCCTCCTCATCACCTTCCTACAGAACAGACACATCCTCCTCTTCACCTTCCTCCAGGACAGACACATCCTCCTCATCACCTTCCTACAGAACAGACACATCCTCCTCATCACCTTCCTACAGAACAGACACATCCTCCTCATCACCTTCCTACAGGACAGACACATCCTCCTCATCACCTTCCTACAGACACATCCTCCTCATCACCTTCCTCCAGGACAGACACATCCTCCTCATCACCTTCCTACCGAACAGACACATCCTCCTCATCACCTTCCTACAGAACAGACACATCCTCCTCATCACCTTCCTACAGAACAGACACATCCTCCTCATCACCTTCCTACAGGACAGACACATCCTCCTCATCACCTTCCTACAGGACAGACACATCCTCCTCATCACCTTCCTCCAGAACAGACACATCCTCCTCTTCACCTTCCTACAGAACAGACACATCCTCCTCATCACCTTCCTCCAGGACAGACACATCCTCCTCATCACCTTCCTACAGAACAGACACATCCTCCTCATCACCTTCCTACAGACACATCCTACTCATCACCTTCCTACAGACACATCCTCCTCATCACCTTCCTACAGACACATCCTCCTCATCACCTTCCTACAGACACATCCTCCTCATCACCTTCCTACAGAACAGACACATCCTCCTCATCACCTTCCTACAGGACAGACACATCCTCCTCATCACCTTCCTACAGGACAGACACATCCTCCTCATCACCTTCCTACAGGACAGACACATCCTCCTCATCACCTTCCTACAGAACAGACACATCCTCCTCATCACCTTCCTACAGGACAGACACATCCTCCTCATCACCTTCCTCCAGGACAGACACATCCTCCTCATCACCTTCCTACAGAACAGACACATCCTCCTCATCACCTTCCTACAGAACAGACACATCCTCCTCATCACCTTCCTACAGAACAGACACATCCTCCTCATCACCTTCCTACAGAACAGACACATCCTCCTCATCACCTTCCTACAGAACAGACACATCCTCCTCATCACCTTCCTACAGAACAGACACCTCCTCCTCCTCACCTTCCTACAGAACAGACACATCCTCCTCATCACCTTCCTACAGGACAGACACATCCTCCTCATCACCTTCCTACAGAACAGACACATCCTCCTCATCACCTTCCTACAGAACAGACACATCCTCGTCATCACCTTCCTACAGAACAGACACATCCTCCTCATCACCTTCCTACAGAACAGACACATCCTCCTCATCACCTTCCTACAGAACAGACACATCCTCCTCATCACCTTCCTACAGGACAGACACATCCTCCTCATCACCTTCCTCCAGGACAGACACATCCTCCTCATCACCTTCCTACAGAACAGACACATCCTCCTCATCACCTTCCTACAGAACAGACACATCCTCCTCATCACCTTCCTACAGGACAGACACATCCTCCTCATCACCTTCCTACAGACACATCCTCCTCATCACCTTCCTACAGAACAGACACATCCTCCTCATCACCTTCCTACAGAACAGACACATCCTCCTCATCACCTTCCTACAGGACAGACACATCCTCCTCATCACCTTCCTCCAGGACAGACACATCCTCCTCATCACCTTCCTACAGGACAGACACATCCTCCTCATCACCTTCCTCCAGAACAGACACATCCTCCTCATCACCTTCCTACAGGACAGACACATCCTCCTCATCACCTTCCTACAGGACAGACACATCCTCCTCATCACCTTCCTACAGGACAGACACATCCTCCTCATCACCTTCCTACAGGACAGACACATCCTCCTCATCACCTTCCTACAGAACAGACACATCCTCCTCATCACCTTCCTCCAGGACAGACACATCCTCCTCATCACCTTCCTACAGGACAGACACATCCTCCTCATCACCTTCCTCCAGGACAGACACATCCTCCTCATCACCTTCCTCCAGGACAGACACATCCTCCTCATCACCTTCCTCCAGACACATCCTCCTCATCACCTTCCTACAGGACAGACACATCCTCCTCATCACCTTCCTACAGGACAGACACATCCTCCTCATCACCTTCCTACAGGACAGACACATCCTCCTCATCACCTTCCTCCAGAACAGACACATCCTCCTCATCACCTTCCTACAGGACAGACACATCCTCCTCATCACCTTCCTCCAGAACAGACACATCCTAGTAGTAGCAGCAGTAGCAGTAGTAGTTGTTGTTGTTAGTGACCATACTGTCTGGAGGGAGTGAAGAGTGCCTTAACGTCTTAACTGAGCTGTACACTGTGACTGAGCTGGACACCGTGACTGAGCTGGACACCGTGACTGAGCTGGACACCGTGACTGAGCTGGACACCGTGACTGAGCTGTACACCGTGACTGAGCTGGACACCGTGACTGAGCTGGACACCGTGACTGAGCTGGACACCGTGACTGAGCTGGACACCGTGACTGAGCTGGACACCGTGACTGAGCTGGACACCGTGACTGAGCTGGACACCGTGACTGAGCTGGACACCGTGACTGAGCTGTACACCGTGACTGAGCTGGACACCGTGACTGAGCTGGACACCGTGACTGAGCTGTACATCAGCAGTGTGGAGGAGAACGCAGTATCACGTTGATAACTCACTTGCCATCCGACTTTCCTCCGATCACGAAGATGAGTCCGTCGTGAGACACAGTAGCGTGGCCGTAGACGGGGTACGGGAGGGGGTCAGACTCGCCCCATTTAAAAGACCTGAAGAGGACAGACACAGAGAGGTACACATTAGACTGCTAGTTCAGACTACATTCTAACCCTAGCTTTGACAACGGGAACAGACATCCTAATGACATCACTCCTCTGAGGCAGCAGGTTGAATGACTCTTCCACTGTGATGTGATTCATATCTCTGTCACATAGACAGGACTGTTACTGGATGTATTTACTGGTTCTGTAACGTAGACAGGACTGTTCTGTAACGTAGACGGGACTGTTCTGTAACGTAGACAGGACTGTTCTGTAACGTAGACAGGACTGTTCTGTAACGTAGACAGGACTGTTCTGTAACGTAGACAGGACTGTTCTGTAACGTAGACAGGACTGTTCTGTAACGTAGACGGGACTGTTCTGTAACGTAGACAGGACTGTTCTGTAACGTAGACAGGACTGTTCTGTAACGTAGACAGGACTGTTCTGTAACGTAGACGGGACTGTTCTGTAACGTAGACATGACTGTTCTGTAACATAGACGGGACTGTTCTGTAACGTAGACAGGACTGTTCTGTAACGTAGACAGGACTGTTCTGTAACGTAGACGGGACTGTTCTGTAACGTAGACGGGACTGTTCTGTAACGTAGACAGGACTGTTCTGTAACGTAGACGGGACTGTTCTGTAACGTAGACAGGACTGTTCTGTAACGTAGACGGGACTGTTCTGTA